>NC_141628.1:40933570-41233570 GCF_047967505.1 Dipteris shenzhenensis | reverse complement strand
TTTGTAAGTTAAGGTTGATTGAGATACCTATGGGTGTTCATATGTTTGAGTTATGATCCCGTTTTAATTTGATACAGGATGCAGTGCCACGCCCGCATATGTTACCCTATGCCCGTCGTGAGGAGGCGAAGCATCGGCGATATGAGGTGGGATCTTCAGGAGGGACCGTTACGGATGCATGGAGTGATGGTGATAGTAGCCCTCCACCATTACCTCATGAAGCCATGGAGGAGGAGGTGTTTGATGATATGGTGCGGGATTTATATGTCCATCAAGGGAGGGGGAATAGCATTGAGCAGGATGATCTTTTTACTGCAGCATCGACTCCACTGTTTGAGGGGTGCACATTCTCTGTTCTACGTGCCTTCCTCGAGTTACTAAACTTGCAAACCATCTATGGATGGAGCAATGCAAGTTTGAATGCATTACTCAAGTAAGCTTTAAAGTCGATTTTGCAAACATGGTAAATTATGCTAGTGGGTCAATTACTCGAATGCTTTTCCTCATTTATGGTCTTCACGTGCAGGCTATTGTGTAAAATGCTTCCAAGGGAGAAAAAACTACCGACCTCAAGAGATATGGCAAGGCAACATGTGACCTCTCTTGGAGGATTAGATTACAAGCGCATCCATGCATGTGTCAACGATTGCATTTTGTTTCGTGGACTACATAAGGATGCAAGAGAGTGTCCTACTTGTGGAGAGGCAAGATATAGAGCAGATCTCAAAACCTTGGACGTGCCTCATAGGTATTGCGACATTTTCCCATAATCCCTCGCATCCAACATATGTTCAAGTGCAAATCTATTGCAGAGCTCATGTCATGGCATTTCTCCCATCGATCAACCGATGGCAAGTGGAGAACTCTCACGGACTCTCCTGCGGGGAAGCATATTGAAGACACATGGCCAAGTTTCAAGGAAGAACCTAGGAGCTTGAGACTTGGATTGGGTATGGACGGTGTGAACCCATTTGGTCTCAAAAGCACATCTTACAGTGTATGGCCAGTGGTATTGGTGAATTACAATCTTCCACCCTCTATGGCTATTAAGAAAGGACATGTTATGCTGTCCCTTCTAATTCCAGGGAAACATAAAGTCAAAAACCCTGATGTTTATTTGGAGCCTTTGATTGATGAGCTAGAGATACTTTAGAGAGGTATCAAGGTGCATGATGTGAGCAGGCCTCCCTCGTCACGAGACTTCAACTGCAAAGCAGTCTTGATGTGGACGATGCATGACTTCCCAGGCTATGGCGAGTGTTCAGGTAAGCATTGCATTTTTAATTATGAATAGGCAAAGGATGTGGCACCCTAAACCCACCTTCCACTC
The DNA here is from genome assembly GCF_047967505.1 of Dipteris shenzhenensis. Classification (NCBI taxonomy): domain Eukaryota; kingdom Viridiplantae; phylum Streptophyta; class Polypodiopsida; order Gleicheniales; family Dipteridaceae; genus Dipteris; species Dipteris shenzhenensis. Next base: position 41,232,240 of record NC_141628.1, on the reverse strand, counting down.
TTAATTGCATCTATTTTTCAGGTCTCACTACATCGGGTTGCCATGCATGTCCTGTTTGTGGTCCTTCGATAGTTGCCTCACGGGCAGACGCATTGAATAAGGTCATCTATGAGAATCACCATCGATTTCTCCCACCTGATCATCCTAGATATGTTGCCCCTTGGAATGAAGTCCTCCCACAATCACTCATCGTGGGAGATTGGATGAGAATTTGGGACGGTTCCACGACTCCTCCACCACGTGGCATGAGCCGGTAAGGGTTTGTAACTATTGGCTGGAAGTAAAGATTGGCTATATTGGCTGAAAGTAAAGATTGCACGCTAACACTTTATTTTGTTTAGATACTCCATCTTTTATTGTTTACCATATTGGTCCCACCTCAAGATCAATCAGTTGCTTGATCCCATGCATATCTTCAAGAATGTGGCATCTACCATTTGGGAGCATTTGAATGGGACACGATATTCGGCAGGCATAAGGGAGGATCTACGTACCACAGGGAGGATGCGTGAAGCTTGGCCTCAAGAGAGACCAAATGGGCGTGTTTTTTTACCTCGTGCACCGTGGATGTTATCAAAGCTAGAGATGGCGACGGTGAAGCGCGCTATTACTACAATTCGTACTCCCACCGGATGCATGAGGTGTTTGAAGGGAGCCTTTACAAAGAGCAAGAAAAGAGGTGTAGAGCAATTATATGGCTTGAAATCTCATGATTGGCACAAGATGCTTCAAGTAAGTATTTTATATGCATAATATCTTTTTCCTTTCAAATTTGTGAGTGAATAGCTATAAGCAACTAATCAACCACCTCCTCGCGAGTTCAGTTCATACTACCTACTAGCATTTCATGTAGTGCATCGAAGGACGTGAAAGATTGTATTTACAAGATGGGCGAGCTTGTGAGGTATGTGAGCTCAAAGGAAATAGATCCCACCACGCTTGAGAATGCTCGAGTTATGTCAGTGGAGGCGGTTTGTTTAGTGGAGGAGACATTTCCACGTTCTATTCTCACAAGCCAACTACATCTCATAGTGCATTTGGTGGATGAGATTGCTATAAGCGGTACTATACATGCACGATGGTTGTTCTTCCTCGAGCGCTTCATGAAGACCTTGAAGGGCTTCATGAGACAAAATGCAAGACCCGAAGGTAGCATGGCCGAGGGTTGGTTGGTACAAGAGTCACTTGTATATATTTCTGAGTTTCTTGTTGATGTGGATAGCTCTCTCCCATGACTATGGAGAGATGATGAAGACCTAAGGATGACCTCTATTATGCCTCAAGGGAAAGGACGCAACAAAGTAATAGACACGGAGTTGCATAATAGTATCAACCTCTTTTGTGTGCTTAATAGTGATGTGATGAAAAGATGGGTGACAAGGTACAAGGATGCAAAGGCAAGAAGACAAGAAGAAAGGGCCCTCTTTCGTACACACCATGGATCTCGTGTGCCATACCCTCAGCATCTAAGAGCACTTCCAAAGGATATGCATGTGGATTGGCTACTTGATGAAATGGAGAAAGTAGAGAAAGACGAGGGGATGCATATCACAGTGGAAGAATGGGAGTATGCTAGGGGATGCATGAGCAAGGTCGGTATATAGAATGTTATGCATAAGTTAGGAGCTTTTTATAATTTAGATTGCTTATTTAATTGATTTTTTCTTGGTGTAGTGCACTATGTTCAATGCTATATGGTGTGACTAGGGCAAGCATTTTCAAACACAACGAATTGATGAGATTTGGCTGCACGGCCAAATCTCCCTAGTGCGGCCAAATCTCCCTAGAATCTAGTGCTTTCTCAAATCTACTACTATGTTCTAGATTCTATTTCAGATATGTTTATTGATAATGTGTTTTGTCTAACATTAAAGATCATAAAGATGATAGTTTGTATATTGCTTGGGTTTTTTACAGGAAAGACAAAAATGTGAAGAAGGTTGTAAGTGGATTTGCAGAAAAAAGCATACCTTGGTACTTTGACATATATAGTATTAAGGGAGCACAGTTGACACGAGTTCACTTATTTGTTTTGTTACCTAATAAAAGTGCATACACTTGTGTTGGATCGGTACATCAAATCACTGAAGATGTGGTTGGAAAAGAGGGAGATATTGGATTGTTGATCATTATAAATCAAAATAAGAAGTTTCTCTTGGATCCCAACGATTATGAAGCATCTCGTATGAAGTCTGATGTAGATGACAACATGCACTCAAGAGGCTGGATAAGTGTTGAATCAATTGATGGAAATGAAATTGACACAGTGACAACAATCATTGAATCATATCGCAAAGTTTCAGCAACATTAAAGAAGCGTAAGAGTGGGGAAGATAGTGGGGAAGGAACAAAGAAAGGAAAATTGACTATGGTTCAAGCACCAGGTGGTAGCAGAGAAGGGGCAAAGAAAGGAAAGCTAACTATAGTTGATGTACCACAAGAAGGAACACCTCCAGAGGGTATGCTAGCAGTTGTGGAAAGAAGCAGTGGTAGAGAATTGGAGCCAAGTGGAAAGGTTATAGGAAAAAAAGGGCAAAAGAAACCATCAGGCTTGGTGGAATATGAAAAATACTACCCATTCGGGTTGCATGAAACATTTTCAATTCCAGTTACAAGATGTCAAAAAGCTCCTCCAAGCTATGTATATAGAGGGTTAAATAAAGAGCATGTGGAGAAGCTTGCTGCAGACTTCGATTATAACTCTAGGCCTCCTGCTGCTGTAGCGGATTTAATGCCTTTCAATCCTAAAACAAAGCAGCCCTTGGAAAGAGTAGATAAAAAAGATTTAACCAAGTGCCACTACTGGATACTATCTGGACAACATTCAATATATGCTGCTAAAATATTCACATCTAATGATGATAACAGCACGGCCCAAAGAAAGAACTACTACCACACCCGCCAGGCGAGGATTGTAGTGAATTGTCCTGCACGCTTTTGTGTGGAGATATCAAAGATGGCAAACCTAGAGTCTCAAAATATCTTGAGACAATCTCCATACATTGATATACTTAAGCACGTGAGGGGACAATGGATTCTCTTTAACAGACCCAAGAAAGCACAACAAGGGCTTGCAAAAGGACATCCAGATCGTGAGAATTGGGATGTAAGTACAGATTTTAATTATGAATGATTTTTTACAAGTCGGTTTTCTTAATTATTGCATTCTAATGGATTCATATATTTTGCAGGCTTTCACTCACACCTCGGGGGGGTCACTATGTATAAATCCTCTATACCACGTGCGTTCAAGGCATATTTCTAAAATCCCTTATCTGTGTAAATTTTTCATTAATAAAATGTACCCCTTTTCTATACAAATCTGTAAATTTTTTCCAAAACTATTTTAAATAGTCCCTTATGTATATTTATTTTTGTAAATTTTAGAAATAAAAAATATCCTTTTGTTGAACTCACGTGATAGGGTTACATATGATGAGTGACCCCCCCGAGATTGACACTGGCAAGGTAACATTGGGCAATAGCTTTGCCACGAAGGATGTACATATGATAATCACAAGCGATGCCATTTATGATGGTTGGATCTCCATCCTTGAGGATTACATTGCAGGCAAATATTCACAAGATGGAAAATGCCATAGGCAACCCACAGTCTCAATGTTTAGATGCTTGCGTGGATTGAGTGATGATCAAATTGGTCAAATTCAAAATGACATTAAGGAAGGTAGAGTAGTCATAGCTAAAACAAAGACTGATGCCATGACTCTTGATATTGAAGGACGAGCTATGCAGATCAAGAGAGATGCTGCACTACAAGAAGAATTGTATATGTTTATATCGGCAGAACGGCCTTCTTTAATGTTAAAAAATTGGGATGAGTGCAGATTACATTTTAAAATTACTCGAGAATTGTATCATCGGATTCATGGTTGCTCTGACTCATGGTTAAAAGTGAAGCTTCAACAGGGCAAGGAAACTCCACCATTGCCTGATGCTGCAAAGGGGTATCTGAGGTGGATTATGGGACAAAGTGAAGGTGCAAGTCATGGACCGAATTCCATACATCCTTGGAGGTTCTACACAGTCGGTTCAAACATGGAGGGAATGGAATTTATACATAATGTGTACCAAGAGCCAATGGCAATAGGGGTTGCCTTTTGGATGTAATGTATGGACCAAGCAGAAGTAGAAATTGGAATGAGGATCGCTTTGAGTGTTTGTCGAAAAGCTTGATGACAATCGCTTCTCCCCCAGTGCAATTCCTTCTTGTGGTGTTCTTGACCATGGATCATGTATCATGTTTGAAGAATGCATTAAATAAGACATGTGGACAATATAAAATACACTTCGGTTGCCTTAATTTTGAAACTGCATATATATTTGTCACTGGATCTATGGATGGCTTAATTGCCTGTGTACTTGTAAGCAAGGAAAAGCATTTCAACGATATTGAGCGCTATACCAATGCACAATGTAAGCCATCAATATATGTTGCAGATGAAAAATATGAAAAATCAAGTGGTGCAAAAGAATCAGGTGATGAGGATGATGATGACGAGGATGATGATGATGAATTTGACATTGAATTGTCCTTAAAAAGAAAACGTTCAAGTATCATGAAAGACATGATCATGGGTTTCTGTCGAGAAGATGAGTATGTATTGGACTTGTTCACTAAGGGGCTTGCTACAATAGAGTCTCTTTCTTGTAAGAGGCGTGTTGTTTCAGTTGTTGAGACTTATGAGGAGTTGGCAAAGGTTGAAAGTATATGTTGCACGTATGCTTACAGTAATCATGAAATTTGACAATGGGCTAGCTTGCAAGAACCAATATTGGCAATAGAGGGGGTACCAAAAGAAGATGATACAATTGAAGGTGGAGGGGATAAAGAAATTGATACCATACTAGGACAAAAAGAGCTTCAACCCTTCAATGAAGAGCAGCATGAGCATTTACAAAAACACGCTTCAAAGATTTGGGAAACATAAGAGGAAGCAACAGGTCCTTGAAATTGTCCTTTTATATGGTGTTCATGTTTTCCATATGTTATCTTGCTATATTCTCCATATGATGTATTAATTTTGTTCCAAAGATCTTTTAATATTTCTTGGAAATTTTGTATCAATTTTGTTCCATATGTATTCTTGAATATGTCTAATTTTCTATATTTCATGAAAAGATGTGTTTGCATGTTGTAATACCTTCGGAGTGTGATACACATCCAAATTTATTTATGAGTTCATAAATGTTAAAAAGTGTGTTGAGTCTTGATCGTGATTAATGAATTAGTGTAAATTGTTGTTTCTATCCTTATTCACTTCTTATGAATGCTCAAATATGTTTTGGCCGCTTGGCCAAATCTTTTCTTAGTGGGAACACTCGGGCAATGCTAGATAATGTTGGACTCCACTCTATCTATTACGCAAAGGTTTTTGGCATTGTAAGAAGTGTAGTTTTGGGGATTAAAATAACTTGAAAGGGTATAGATTCAACAACTTTAGGGGGTATACTAAGCATATGAACATGAATGCTTTCTTTTTTTTAGTATTCCAATTTTGTTTTAAAAAAGAAAAACATCAATGCTTTCACACAAACAAATTGCATTGAGAGCACACAACCTAAAGTTTGACAATTTGGTTTTCCATCTCAATCTTCAGTTTGTTTCTACTTATGAATTTCATTTCCTTGTTTATCAACAGATATTGGCCATCTCAATTTCACATCGCTAGAAGCATTGCCTGTACATGTGACACCTAATCCAATGATTCATTATGTGCCTAATTTGAACATTAGCATGCAAGTTCCAAGCTCAACATGGTTGATTGAAAATGTTGAGGATGCAATGTCTGCAGTTAATGTTCCATTGACAAATGTGAATGCAAGCTTAGAAGGTAAAGGAGAAGATGCAATGTCATTGTATGAAGCCAAGGTGCAGGAAGAAATCTTAGAAGGTAAAGGAGAAGACATAATGTCACCCTCAAAAATAATGTCAAAAGAGGTGATAACAAAAATAAGACTAGCAGTGATAATAGATTTGAAAGGGTTATTGCTCGAGCGTTGTTTTTCGAAGTCAAATAAACATATGAGCTTGCACAATGGGAAGCATTGGCTTGTTCTCCGTCCTGGGTGTTTAGAGTTTCTACAATGGTTGCTCGATCACTACCATGTTGGCATTTGGTCCACTAGAGGAGAAAAGGGCATGGTGCAACACATGCTGGACACTTTGGAGCATCATGTTAACAGAAAGTTACATTTTTTCATGGTTTGGGGTGCGATGGCATGCCACAAGCATACAAAGAGTAGAATCATTCGACCAGATAGGATGAATGTGGAAGTGGAGTTTAAACCAGCAAGAACAGTGTTCATTGATGTTTCGCCTTACACGGGTTGTGTTAATCCAGCAAAAAATTGCATTTCCCTACAAAATTTGATATAGATTGTGGTGATTCTATTTTGCTTCATGAGTTATTACCATACCTACAGATGCTAGATGATCTAGTAGATGTGCGCAGTGCCATCTCTTCTAACAGATTTGGTCAAGCTCCGATTGTCGAAGGGCATGATATGTTCTATTATTTTCAACCAGTGATCCTTGAATTCAAAGAAAAAAACAAAGAAGTTCTCGAAAGGATGAATGTCGAATCTCATATGTCTACTCGTAGTTCAAAAAAAGACACAGAGAAAGGTATTACTTCACCTATAACCAAAACGAGAGTGAGAGGGACTTGTCCTACTACAAGAAGTATGGTGCATGTTCAACATGTTACATTGAATGAAGAGGAAGAATGCATGCTAGGAAAAATTGCCAAAATGGGGCCATTGAAAGATAGTGAGGCAAAACGCTTTGCTATGGTTCTTGGATGCAAGGAAAGGGGAATCACTGCCGATGCTGCAAGGGCATTCTTAGCCAACTTGATTCAATTTTATTGCATAGACAACCCTTAGGGAATGTGAGTGATCTTGTTAATTAGAGTTGCAAACACAAATGCTCAACTAAAACATTTGTACCTACATTCTGATTTATATTTGGACACTATTTGGTTAGATTCGATTTGCAAAACATTATGTTTCAATTTGTTTTGTGAAAGAATTAATAGACATTGAGTTAGTACCTTGTCCAAAAAATGCTATGTGCTTTGTGATATGAGTTTGTATTCCTGCACTAAAAGAATGATTCTTTGATTTTAAACATATGATAGGTGTTGCAGATTGTCCTGAAAAGTTGAAGAGCTATCTTATTACAAATTTTGATCTTGCATCCAATGGCTTATGGAAACATAAATTGCCCATACCCATTGGGCACGTGTTCGAAATGAATGGCATCCATTATGAAGTAAAGAAATCAACAATACCTGGGGCAGGATATGGTCTTTTTGTACATACGAGCATCAAGAAAAAACAAGATTTGATGGTATATAATGGTCCAAAGTATGATAATGATACTTGGAGATCTCTCCTCAAGTTTTTCCCAAGGATGAAGACTTATGGAATGTTTGAAGATCCATTCATTGAGCCATTAACAGATGTGAAATGTATTGTGGGAGATGTATTGTATGGAAACATTGCTGGATATATAAATAGCTCAATGTATTATAAAGAAAGAACAAATGTTATATTTGTATACATCCCTAAACTACCACCTTGGGCTCAAAAGTCACAAGGAAATTTGAGTGCCCATGGCTACATTACTGTGCAAACCATAAAGGATATCTCCTTTGGAGATGAGCTACTTTGTGAGTATGAATACTAGTATGGAACTGTTAATGATTATGTTAAACGATGTGGTGCAAAATTGGCTATGTGTCAATGGTTTTGATTATATTTAGTACAAGAAAGCAATTAAAAAAAAGGTTTTTATCAAGACCATGTCTCTGAGTTTCATGAGCTCTATTGTGATGGAGAGTTTCATGAGCTCTACTGTGATGGAACAGTGTTTTTGAACACCACATTTATATGATGGATGTCAAAGCTCTACCATAATCCTATTGCATATGTCAATATTGCAATTTATCAACATAGAAACATATGCATTTGACATTAATTTGATACATATAATATACCAAATAAAAATTGACAGTTGTTGCAAGTTTAATTTTGTTTTTGAAGACCACATTTATATGATGGATGTCAAAGATCTATAACAATCCTATTGCATATATCAATACTGCAATTTAATTTACTCCAATGAATCTTCCTAACGCAACATCTATAAATTGGCTTTTGTTTGTGGTTTCGATGCATACGAAACAACAAACATCTTTCTTTCACTAGCAAATCAACAAATGTTTTGGCCATGGAGCCATGTTCACATCTATTAAGGCCTTTTGCCATAGCAACATACGGAAGATTTTTGCTTGGGTTTCTAGGAATTGGGAAAGTATTATGCATGGTCTAGTCTCCCCCAACATAATTGAAACTTGGGTCCTCAATGGAGCTAATGTTTCAATAAAAAACATCAAATTTTACTTTTGAAGTGACTATATTTTATTTCGTGGAAATTGGGATTTTCCCAAATTCTCTAATATAGTGTTAATTATGTTTTGTAATTGACTGCATCATGTCCTTATGCTTTTGGAAAAACACACCAGTTGTCAAATTTGGATGGTCTTGTGCAGTTTGCCCCGGCAACAATGTAGCTATAGATATTTCAAGCCATTTGGGATTACAGGTGAATGATATGAATAGATCAAGTTTTCCCCTTTTCCTGACAATTGCCATAGCATCTTGGTATAGCTGGCACATATACCGAGGCCCTCTCGTAAAAGAAGAAGGCAACACCACCCTACACCCTGGAGCATTGCCAAGCATAGTACGTGTCCCATCAGCTGTATTCACCATGTCCATCAACCCTTGATAGACTTCAGCATGTAGGGAAGCTTGGTTGTTTCGTATCCACACCAACCTGGACTCTTCCATGCTACTATAGGCATCAACCATGTATTGCTGTAGCAATCTACCCCCATGCAAAAGACATGAATTTGTATCACACCTCACTTGCAAACGATATGCATAGTATTGTCTCTGGGTGACACAACTCTATCCACATATCTCGTGCAATGGTGTGTGATTAGGAACATCACTACATGGGATATGTCGATGCCAACCATCTTCCCCCCGAGGGAACAAAAGAACATACATGAGAGGCATGTATGATCGGTGCAAATTAGATATTCTATGCACAAACCCATTGCGGCTAAAAATCTGAATGTCTCGATTTCTAATATCGAAGTCATCCCCTTGTCCTGGCATGATTGCGGCAACCTCGCTAGCCATAGGAGCCAAGTACTGCCTTGAGGTGGAGCAGCTCTCACAAATAACCATCCTCAGGTTTGTATTTGGATTTGTTCTTAGCACTTGCCCGATAGCCATCAATGCACTGGCATATGGATTGCACTCGTGCATCATCCTCTGCAACAACTCCAAAATGCCTGGATCCAAACTAGGCATCCCATGCAAATAGTGTTCTAGTTCATGATCAGTGTCATACATGTACAACTATGCAAAACGTGGCATCTCTTGCCTAGCCTCATTGGGTAACAAATTTTCAACCCGATGATAGACACAACCATGGACCTGAAAGTTTTGTATACCCCCATTCCCATGGAACATTTGATCAACATGGGCTCCCAATGAAACAAATGCCATGGCACTTTTATAAGCCCTAATGTTTTTCTTAAACAGTCTGCTTCTAGTATCATGTCTGTGTAGTAGAACTCTCAAAATCTCTGGTGGTTCTTCTAATGGCAATAATGACACTACCAACTTTGCAACAGTGCTTGCCCACAACTTGATGCATATGCATTCGCGTCTCTTGTTTCCAAAGTTGAGCCTAGCAAAAACTGCATGTATGATCCATGGATCTGAGTGCATGAAGAGAAGGAGCATTGAAGACCAGTGGATATAAAAATGGATGCTCTACATTTTCCCTTAATGGAAAAGTATGCAAAGATGGGTACCAAGAAATTATCAACATTGATATCTCACCGGTGGTAATTGAGGCAATGCAGAAGAAGTACTGGAATGACATGACAAAATTGATGAATCTCAACCAATGTGCCCTAAGGAAGAAAATAATTTAGAAAAGCAAGAAGCTATTAGCAAAGCCATCCTTTTCCCATCTATCTAAAATTGAGAGCAGACCATCTATGCATTGAACTCATAGTGTCCGATGACCAAGTTTAAGTGTGTCACTATCTTTGGTAAGAGTAATGCTCATATTTTTTCAACATATGAGCAAAATACAATACCATATGTGAAACCATAATTTGAAACATAAAAACCAAAGCTAACATATCTAAAAACTCAAAGTTGACCATCTCAAGAAACGATGTGTATATGAAAGAATATTTTCAAATAAAAAAGTATAAGCATTGCATCAGCATTTATGCGAATACATGATGCAAAATATTACAAATATTTGAGTATATCTTAAAATAAAATGAAAATGGGAAGGAACATTAGACAATTGAAATATTGAATTAAATTAGCTTCCATTGCCATATATACGTCAAATAAAAGTAAATATAATCATTTGCAAAAAACTTCTGTTGCCAAATAACATAAGGGCAACCCAAGTACAGGAATCCCATAGAAGCATTTGGGGTTCCAGTACAAAAAGTGACATAAAAGTCTCAGGAGTCTCTTAATTGTCATGGGTTGTGACCTGCCCTAGTTTACGGCTTATCCTGGTCATCAAAGCAGTTAACCTATTTAGACCAACTTTGAACATTGACATCTCAGTGGACAGTAGCTAAACTTGTTGTTTCAACTTATCAACTTGTAGTCTACACCCATTCTCACATACAACTACCCCTTCTCCACCTCTCCCCAAAATCTGCCACATCCATTCATTAGAGTCCTTAACGCTATTCTCAATTTGAGAAATCCTTGCAATGAGAGTTCTAGGGAATTCTCCCATGCCCTGCGCTATTACTGCACCACCATCTGAATGGATTTCTCCCCATAAAGAGGCCAAATATCATGTGTTCATGGCACATGCATCCTTATTATCCTCGCACATGGCTTGAATGGACTTTAAAAGACTGTAATGACTTGAATGCTCAGTTGCATGGGTTGAAGCTCTCCCCTTCTAAGTCGTTTCATTATATCAGTAGTGCAACATTCACGGCTAGACTGAAAACGCTTTGAAGGCAACTTGGGACCACAACAACACAAAGCAACTATAGACACGCTTGGTAGACGCGCAAAATAGCGGGCGCGTCTATAGGCGTTGCTTTAGTAGAGAAATTACGGGCGCGTCTAAATGCACGGCTAAATGCTCGTCTATTTGCGCGTAAATCACCGCGTTCTATTTGCGCGTTTGACCTGAGAAAATACGGGCCCGTCTAACATCCCGTTTATTAGCGCGTTTATTTGCGCGTGTATTTGCATGTTTATTTGTGTGTTTACACTGAGAATTAGATGCGCATTTAGACGCGTAAATAGACGCGCTCCAGAGAATACAGAAAGTGAGATTTTGGTGTAGATCATTGCTTTCCAAACATTGCCCATGATTACCAAAGCACATAATTTTTTGCAAGCCCACATATACAAGAATTAAGTGAGATGAGGAGAATGAGACAATATGTAAAATAGTTTTGCCAATATCAATTGTGGGGCTACGGTTCAATCTCATCCTCGATGAGATCAAACCTTGCCAAACTATCTACTTCAAAATCCAAAAACAAGTGTTTAGATCTACAAATACATTCAACCCACTACTACTTGTGCCACTCATGTGCTCATCGAAATCAGCATCTCCAATGGTAGGCTCGTCCTCACGGGTAATGCCAGCCTCAATATCTATATCTCCTATCTCATGATCATCCTCCTCTCTTGTATCACGGTCATCATCACGTCCATGGCCATGATCATCCTCCATACGCTCCATATTAGTAAATGTACTATACATCACTTTGTAACGTGGCATAATAGGTATGACATGCCACCATCTATTATTATCCACCATTGGTTGATAGACAACCTAATTCAAACACAAATAGAATCATGTTACTTTTCTTGCATCAAATATTTAAAAGCGAGTATTTTTATGTGTGTGCACAGTACCTGTTCACATTGTTGCGGTAGTACTAGTGTGTCCTTCCTACTTTGCCAAAACTTTGTGGAGTCAATAGTTACAAAGCCACTTGCATGGCGTTTGATTGTTGCACTAGGGCCTCTTTCCACCACGTCTTTAAACCACTTTACATCCAAAACATACACAAAGAAGCGTCGAAAGTCAAGCATAATGATATCTTGGATTATGCCACAATAATCATCCATGGCTCCATTGGCTCCCTCAAAGCTAGCAATGATGCCGTAATCTTGTGTGTTCCTCTTATCATCAATCCGTTATGTTCGAAAATGCTTGCCCTCACACCATATAGCATTGAACATAGTGCACTACACCAACTAAAAATCAATTAAATAAGCAATCTAAATTATAAAAAGCTCCTAACTTATGCATAACATTCTATATACCAACCTTGCTCATGCATCCCCTAGCATACTCCCATTCTTCCATTGTGATATGTATCCCCTCGTCTTTCTCTGCTTTCTCCATTTCATCAAGTAGCCAATCCACATGAATATCCTTTGGAAGTGCTCTTAGATGCTGAGGGTATGGCACACGAGATCCGTGGTGTGTATGAAAGAGGGCCCTTTCTTCTTGTCTTCTTGCCTTTGCATCCTCATATCTTGTCACCCATCTTTTCATCACATCACTATTAAGCACGCAAAAGAGTTTGATACTATTATGCAACTCCGTGTCTATTACTTTGTTGTGTTCTTTTCCTTGAGGCACACTCAGGGGGGTCACTATGTATAAACCCTCTATATCACGTGCGTTCAAGGCCTATATTTAAAATCCCTTATCTGTAAATTTTTTCATTAAAAAAATGTACCCCTTTTCTATACAAATGTGTAAATTTTTTCCAAAACTATTTTAGATAGTCCCTTATGTATATTTATTTCTGTAAATTTTAGAAATAAAAAATATCCTTCTGTTGAACTCACGTGATAGGGTTACATATGATGAGTGACCCCCCCGAGGAGGCACAATAGAGGTCATCCTTAGGTCTTCATCATCTCTCCATAGTCGTGGGAGAGAGCTATCCACATCAACAAGAAGCTCAGAAATATATACAAGTGACTCTTGTACCAACCAACCCTCGGCCATGCTACCTTCGGGTCTTGCATTTTGTCTCTCGAAGCCCTTCAAGGTCTTCATGAAGTGCTCAACGAAGAACAACCATCGTGCATGTATAGTACCACATATAGCAATCTCATCCACCAAATGTACTATGAGATGTAGTTGGCTTGTGAGAATAGAACGTGGAAATGTCTCCTCCACTAAACAAACCGCCTCCACTGACATAACTCGAGCATTCTCAAGCGTGGTGGGATCTATTTCCTTTGAGCTCACATACCTTACAAGCTCACCCATCTTGTAAATACAATCTTTCACGTCCTTTGATGCACTACGTGAAATGCTAGTAGGTAGTATGAACTGAACCCGCGAGGAGGTGGTTGATTAGTTGCTTATAGATATTCACTCACAAATTTGAAAGGAAAAAGATATTATGCATATAAAATACTTACTTGGAGCATCTTGTGCCAATCATGAGATTTCAAGCCATATAATTGCTCTACACCTCTTTTCTTGCTCTTTGTAAATGCTCCCTTCAAACACCTCATGCATCCAGTAGGAGTGCGAATTGTAGTAATAGCTCGCTTCACCATCGCCATCTCTAGCTTTGATAACATCCACGGTGCACGAGGTAAAAAAACACGCCCATTTGGTCTCTCTTGAGGCCAAGCTTCACGCATCCTCCCTGTGGTACGTAGATCCTCCCTTGTGCCTACCGAATCTCGTGTCCCATTCAAATGCTCCCAAATGGTAGATGCCACATTCTTGAAGATATGCATGGGATCAAGCAGGTGATTGATCTTGAGGTGGGACCAATATCGTAAATGATAAAAGATGGAGTATCTAAACAAAATAAAGTGTTAGCATGCAATCTTTACTTTCAACCAATATAGCCAATCTTTACTTCCAGCCAATAGTTACAAACCCTTACCGGCTCATGCCAAGTGGTGGAGGAGTCGTGGAACCGTCCCAAATTCTCATCCAATCTCCCGCGGTGAGTGATTGTGGGAGGACTTCATTCCAAGGGGCAACATATCTAGGATGATCAGGTGGGAGAAATCGATGGTGATTCTCATAGATGACCTTATTCAATGCGTCTTCCGGTGAGGCAACTAGCGAAGGACCACAAACAGGACATGCATGGTAACCCGATGTAGTGATACCTGAACAATAGATGCAATTAAGAGTGGAAGGTGGGTTTAGGGTGCCACGTCCTTTGCCTATTCATAATTAAAAAATGCAATGCTTACCTGAACACTCGCCATAGCCTGGGAAGTCATGCATCGTCCACATCAAGACTGCTTTGCAGTTGAAGTCTCGTGACGAGGGAGGCCTGCTCACATCATGCACCTCCATACCTCTCCAAAGTATCTCTAGCTCATCAATCAAAGGCTCCAAATAAACATCAGGGTTTTTGACTTTATGTTTCCCTGGAATTAGAAGGGACAGCATGACATGTCCTTTCTTAATAGCCATAGAGGGTGGAAGATTGTAATTCACCAATACCACTGGCCATACACTATAAGAGGTGCTTTTGAGACCAAATGGGTTCACACCGTCCATACCCAATCCAAGTCTCAAGCTCCTAGGTTCTTCCTTGAAGCTTGGCCATGTGTCTTCAATATGCTTCCATGCAGGAGAGTCCGTGGGAGTTCTCCACTTGCCATCGGTTGATCGATGGGAGGAATGCCATGACATGAGCTCTGCAATAGATTTGCACTTGAACATATGTTGGATGCGAGGGATTATGGGAAAATATCGCAATACCTTACGAGGCACGTCCAAGGTTTTGAGATCTTCTCTATATCTTGCCTCTCCACAAGTAGGACACTCTCTTGCATCCTTATGTAGTCCATGAAACAAAACGCAATCGTTGACACATGCATGGATGCGCTTGTAATCTAATCCTCCAGGAGAGGTCACATGTTGCCTTGCCATATCTCTTGAGGTCGGTAATTTATTCTCCCTTGGAAGCATTTTACACAATAGCCTGCACGTGAAGACCATAAATGAGGAAAAGCATTCGAGTAATTGACCCACGCGCATAATTCACCATGTTTGCAAAATCGACTTTAAAGCTTACTTGAGTAATGCATTCAAACTTGCATTGCTCCATCCATAGATGGTTTGCAAGTTTAGTAACTCAAGGGAGGCATGTAGAACAGAGAATGTGCACCCCTCAAACAGTGGAGTCGATGTTGCGGTAAAAAGATCATCCTGCTCCATGCTATTATCCCTCCCTTGATGGACATATAAATCCCGCACCATATCACCAAACACCTCCTCCTCCACGGCTTCATGAGGTAATGGTAGAGGGCTACTATCACCATCACTCCATGCATCCGTAACGGTCCCTCCTGAAGATCCCACCTCATATCGCCGATGCTTCACCTCCTCACGATGGGCATAGGGTAACATGTGCGGGTGTGGCACTGCATCCTGTATCAAATTAAAACGGGATCATAACTCAAACATATGAACACCCATAGGTATCTCAATCAACCTTAACTTACAAACCCTTACCCTGTTTACGGTCACATCCCATTCTCCATACTTTGAGATATGATTGAGTGTAATCCTGCGTGCACGATACAACACCTATTTCATTAATTTTGGACTTTTTGTGTTGTTTTTGGACGAAGCTTAAAAATCCTTCCCAAATGAAAACTTTACTTTATGAAAATATCCTTTCCAAATCAAAATTTTATTTTCTAAAAAGTTTCTTCCCAAATCAAAAGTTCACTTTGTGGCACTGTCATATTCACATAAAAATATTGTTTTTTCAATCTATACTTTTGCACCAACATGCAAGAATTTGAAATAATCCTATATTAGAAATTCTAGCTATATCTAAGTTATTTGTTAATTTAATTATTTTTAATATTTTTCCTTGACGTTTTTCCTTCCCAAATCAAAAGTTCACTTTGTGGCTCTATCATATTGACATACAAATATTGTTTTTTCAATCTATACTTTTACACCAACATGCAAGAATTTGAAATAATCCTATATTAGAAATTCTAGCTATATCTAAGTTATTTGTTAATTTAATTATTTTAAATATTTTTCCTTGACGTTTTTCATTGACGTGATAAATTTATAAATCCATGAAAGGAGACTTAAATATTTCATGAAAATAACATTGTCACTCGGCAATATGCACAAAATTTAACAAAACTTTTAATAAATAGAAAGAAGACATGATGCCATAAGACCAAAGAGGGATAATAGCAATTGTAGCTTTATGTATATGATTACATTGAGAGACGTTGCTCTTAGCTACAGTCTTTATATCCAAAATGATATAGATTGAACATATGTTTACAATTTAAATTGTTGCTCTTAAAGAGCCTCAATTCGTGCCATCTGCATAATTTGACACCCCATTGTCTTATTGCTCAATGTCACGACAGTCCCTTGCCAGTTGCCATCTGCATAATTTGACCTAGGCTTGTCTTGCCAAGCCTTGCCCCTTGGGTGCATTGACTCCCCATTGTCTTATTGCTCAATGCGATAGTCCCTTGCCAGGTGCCATCTGCATTAACTCCCTGTTGTCTTGCCAAGCCTTGACCCTTGGGTGACATCCAGTGCAAAATACAGGTGCCATCTGCATTAACTCCCACAAGTTATCTTGCCAAGCCTTGCCCCTTGGGTGCATTGACTCCCCATTGTCTTATTGCTCAATGTGATAGTCCCTTGCCAGGTGCCATCTGCATTAACTCCCTATTGTCTTGGCAAGCCTTGACCCTTGGGTGACATCCAGTGCATATTTTGACTCTCATTTGACATACGAGGTGATGACTCTGATTATAATTGTCTTGGATTGGCTCCTTGCCTAGTACCCAAATAAAATCCTTCTGAATCAATGGACTTCAATACAAAGCTTTAATCATGGACATTCTTCATTTGCGCTATCTCCTTCTACTTCCTCCATGGCGAGCATCCTTAAAAATTCGTGTATATGCAAAATAGTTTGCTGTGGTATTTTTATTTTTCCTTCTACCTCATATCCCATGTGCTTCTTTGATTTCTTTGCCCTTGAATGCCAAGACACTATGATTGTCTCTGTCGAAACTTGCACTCCTTCATTATACAATTAGTATATAATGTGTTGTTATCCATATTCTCCTTCCTGCCCTTTGGCTCATACCATACCGCTGTAAATGTTGTAGCTCTCCCTTGGTCATCCCTTTGCACATCAACTACTTTTGCAACCCAAAACTTCACATTCTCATATTCATCATCCGATGGCCGAACCACAACAAAACAATCAACCTCTATATCTACTTGTGGCATAAACTCTCTCTTCTTCGGTCCACAATATGGACGTGGGAGTAATGATACAAAATCATTTTCAAAGACTGGAGCTGGGCGCAAATCGTTATGAACATTTGGCCAAAACATATTGCATTCTTCCTTGACATCCTTTGAGCCTCGCATTCTCTCAAGGTCCTTTATTAAATTTCGTGTCTTGTTAATTACAGTGGTAGTGTGTTCTCTCCAAGCAGGCTTCGAATCAGGATATCTCTGGAGCATTTCCTCTTTGTATGTAATAAATGCTTTTAATCCATCTATTTCACAATTAGACCTCTCATTAAATTCTTGTATAGGAGCCCATGTTGGATACCTTTCCTTGCTGGGAATTGAAGTTAAGAGACTGTAAGGTTCTTCAGGTTCCCATTTTGTATCATGAGAATACTGTTGCCATTGCATTACGGGTTTTTCATCTTTTAAAAAAAAACGAAAGTAGTGTGGATTGGTATGACCTGTCAATGCATCACCACCCGTTTGTATGAAAGGTAGAATGAAGCTCTTCCAATCATACATTCTTTCGAGCCTCTCACATACTGTACTTTCCTTACGACCACCAACTTGCCTGCCACATCTTCTTACCAAGTCATCTATTGTCTCCACATCCTTGCATTTAAGCTCCCTTGAGACTGTGCTAAAAACCTGATCGATATCCTCATGTGTATGCCCAACATACAAAAATCCACATTCGACCTCATTGAAGATTCGATGAGCAACTAGCATGGAGCAGAAGGCAAACATAAGTACATTCTTATTTTCTCGCCAGCAATTATCAGCTTGTATTCTCAAAGTCGGTGGCAGGCGACCTTTTTCTACATGTACATTGCGAATTGCCTTCATAATAGATGTTACAACTTGATTGCTATCATGTAGATGCAAGGAATCAATCCATATATCTGCAAAGAACTTAATTCCATGCACTAACACTCCACATAGATGTGTCTTTAGAAAGTGCTTTCCTTGTAATTTAGGTGGAGTGGCAACAAAACGAGGCAATGTTGTTGTATTCTGATCCATGCCATCTACAATAAGACACATGTAGTCATCAGGATGCGAAATAGCTTGCTCCTTCCAAAATGCATATTTTTGTCTGGAATGTCGAATAAGGTCATGATGAGATTTTCGGTTTTTTTTGTATAATTCCCTTTGATTTGGACATGTTGCACTCTCAATCGCTCGCTTTAAATCATCACAGACATTGCACTTTGACATTTTTTGCCTCCTTGGGATTTTAACATATCCAAAGTTCTTCTTCCAAAGAGTATACAAAGTATGAGAAGAAGCTACAGCATCCCCTCTTTGCCTTTGCTTTTCTGCAATAGAGTCAAATACTTCGAGCTTTGTCAAGCCCATTGGAAGGTGCATTTCAGTGATCGCGTCACCGTTAGGGAGTTTGGTAGATATATGGGGTTGAGGCAAAGCATTTTCATGTATGAAGTCTTGTAAAATTGCTGCTGCCCTGACAGTTGAGATTCTTGATTTGGACCTTCCTCTATTACCGTGAATGCTAAATTTGTTGCCGCCCTTTGCCTTGGTGACTAAATCCCAATATGTACCATGGGATAATCCAGTAATATTGCGATATGCCTTATTGCAAATCCTTTTTCCATTTACGAGAGGTTTTACCTTTTGTCTTGAACTTAGCCTTTTATTGCCATTCTGAAGAAAGCAAGAGAGACTTGTGAGAAGGTATTCATTTCTTTCGCTTCCCCTTCTTTGCCACACGTGTCCTCTACATTCCCTGATGTCTGCAAGATCAATGAAGCGCATACATCTTCGCTTGCAACATAGATATCCCAATGCATTTAACATGTTCTCCTCCTTCATTACTCTCTTCCTCTTTGGTTGCTTTTGTGGATCTGCCTGGATTCTCTTTCTCTTCATGCATATGTATGACCGTTTTCGTTCCTCGTACACATTGTTATCTGTATTTATGCACTTCTTCTCCTCACATTTGTTTGTAACCAAGCATCCATGATTGGTCGTTGCATCCTTGTTCATATCACAATCAAAGTTAAATACTGAATAATCCTCTGTTGATCTCATCCTCATTTTTAACATACTCTTAGGACCATTCAATGAATTCAATATTCTACGAGAGTATTGAGAACCTTGAAACTCTTCCACTCCTGAGAGAACATCACTCATTGGGACATCTTGCATGGCTTTCACAAATCCACAACCTTGATTGACACCAGGTTTGTTAATATGCATGAACTCATCCACACTTGACAAGACATCGCTATTGAAACCTTTGCCCTTCTCACTGTGCAAGAATTCATCCACCCCAGATAAGGCTTCGCTTCTAAAATCATTTTGTTTCTTGGAACCAATGAACTCATCCACTCCAGATAAGATGTCACTTCTATAATTGAGTATATTGAAATCATCCACATTTGAAGTGATAGAGCCTGGCACATGGGCACGCTTTTTAGGTCCTTTGATATTGTAGTATGCGTTGTCTTTATCATTGAAAACCACGTGCCTCTTTCTCATGTTTAAAAATTGCATGCTCCATCTCATATTCTTGCCTACCTCATAGTAGGGATCACATAAGGATGTTATGTTATCAACCATACCATCATCAGTGACTTTTAGAATCCTCATCTGCGCAAATGACCATTGCTCCACTTGTTCAAATCCCAATACTTCACCTTCTGCTACAATCTTATTTGCAAATGATCTCATTTGTAAAATGTCCCCTATAGTAAAATCCAAGGTGGTGCACTTTGTATTCTTGATAATGTCTGTTGCATAAGTCTCATCTTTGTCCCATGCTATAAATGATTTGTTGGATGTATTGTAGGGCATAACATCTCCAAGTGTTTCCATATCTCCACATTTATACTTTAGCTCAACATGTGCGCTAAGAATCTTTGATACAGTAACTGCTACCTTATCTTCGCCAAGTCTTCGAAAGTGGCAAAGTGAATTGGGATCACTATCATGGATTGTAGCAAATGCAACTACTTCTCTTTTGCTACATAAAATCACATCCATCCCTGGAACAAATTCTATAGCCATCTCCTTTGTGAGAGTCCTTCGCAAGCAAGCTGCAGTGGCAACAATTACATAAATATTAGTCTCTTTTTAATAATCTACTTATTTATTATAATTTTTAATTAGTACTTAATTTATTAGTGGGAGAAGTTATCCGATCAAGTACTCATCAGATGGACATGCCAAGTTATCCTTTGCATGGTCAATCAAGCATTAAATACTATTTTTGCTCTAGTGTCATGCACATCCGTAAAAAAACATGAGCCTACTAGGTACGTTATCCAATCAAACACTAATGGGATGCGGGTGCCACTTTGCATGTAAGTCAATTCCACCTAGTTGAGGTGTACAAAAAGTGTTGTGCCCATCGGATATGCTTTGCATGGTCCATCGAGCATTAAATACTATTTTTGCTCCTATCATGCACATCCATAAAAAAAACACGCTGCTAGGTGTGTTATCCGATCAAGTACTTATGCGATGGGAATGCCACTTTGCATGTAAGTCAATTCCACCTAGTTGAAGGTGTGTGCAAAGTATTGTGCCCATCCAATATGCTTTGCATTGTCGATCAAGCATAACACACTATTTCTGCCTTACTGTCATGCACAACCATATAAAAACACGGCCATAGGTGTGTTATTCAAATAAGTACTTATCAGATGGGGGCTCCACTTTACACGCAAGTCCGTTTTAACTACATTGAGGTGCGTGCAAAGTATTGTCACCATCGGATATGATTTGCATGGTCGATCACGCATTATACACCATTTTTTCCCTAATGATATGCACATTCGCACAAAAACACGCCATTAGGTGTGTTATCTGACCAAGTACTTATCGGATGGGTGTGCCTCATTGAGAACATTTCAATACCACCTAGGTTGAGGCGTAAAAAAAGTTTTGTGCCCATTGGATAT
This sequence comes from Dipteris shenzhenensis, assembly GCF_047967505.1. Classification (NCBI taxonomy): domain Eukaryota; kingdom Viridiplantae; phylum Streptophyta; class Polypodiopsida; order Gleicheniales; family Dipteridaceae; genus Dipteris; species Dipteris shenzhenensis. The sequence continues at coordinate 41,210,901 of NC_141628.1, read as the reverse complement.
CCTTTGCATGGTCAATCGAGCATCAAATACTATTTTTACTCTAGTGTCATGCACATCCGTCAAAAAACACGCTGCTAGGTATGTTATATGATCAAGCACTTATGGGATGGGCGTGCCACTTTGCATGTAAGTTGATTCTACCTAGTTGAAGGTGTGTGCAAAGTATTGTGCCCATCGGATATGCTTTGCATTGTCGATCAAGCATAAAACACCGTTTTTGTCTTAGTGTCATGCACATTCGTCAAAAAACGCAGTCCTAGATGTGTTATTCAGACTAGTACTTATCGGATGGGGGCTCCAGTTTGCACGCAAGTCTGTTTCAACTAGGTTGAGGTGTGTGCAAAGTATTGTCACCATCAGATATGATTTGCATGGTCGATCACGCATTATACACCGTTTTTTCCCTAGTGGTATGCACATCCGCAAAAAAACACGCCCTTAGGTATGTTATCTGACCAAGTACTTATCGGATGGGTGTACCTCTTTGACAACATTTTAATACCACCTAGGTTGAGGTATAAGAAAAGTATTATGCCCATCGGATATGCTTTGCATGGTCGATCGAGCATTATATACCATTTTTGCCTTAGTGCCATGCACATTCGTAAAAAAACACGCTGCTAGGTGTGTTATCCGATCAAGAACTTATGCGATGGGAATGCCACTTTGCATGTGAGTCAATTACACCTAGTTGAAGATGTGTGCAAATTATTGTGGCCATCCGATATGATTTGCATGGTTGATCGAGCATTAAATACCATTTTTGCCTTAGTGCCATGCACATCCGTAAAAAAACACGCTGCTAGGTGTGTTATCTGATCAAGCACTTATGCGATGGGCGTGCCACTTTTCATGTAAGTCAATTACACCTAGTTGAAGGTGTGTGCAAAGTATTGTGTTCATCGGATATGCTTTGTATTGTCGATCGAGCATAACACACCGTTTCTGCCTTAGTGTCATGCACAACCATATAAAAATACGGCCATAGGTGTGATATTCAAATAAGTACTTATCAGATGGGGGATCCACTTTGCATGCAAGTTCGTTTCAACTACGTTGAGGTGCATGCAACGTATTGTCACCATCGAATATGATTTGCATGGTCGATCACGCATTATACACCATTTTTTTCCTAATGATATGCACATCCGCAAAAAAACACGCCATTAGGTGTGTTATTTGACCAAGTACTTATCGGATGGGTGTGCCTCATTGTGAACATTTCAATACCACCTAGGTTGAGGCGTACAAAAAGTTTTGTGCCCATCGGATATCATTTGCATGGTCGATCGAGCATTAAATACTTTTTTTACTCTAGTGTCATGCACATCCGTCAAAAAACACGCTGCTAGGTATGTTATCTGATCAAGCACTTATGGGATGGGTGTGCCACTTTGCATGTAAGTCTATTCCACAAGTTTGAAGGTGTGTGCAAAGTATCGTGCCCATCGGATATGCTTTGCATGGTCGATCGAGCATTAAATACCATTTTTGCCTTAGTGCCATGCACATCCGTAAAAAAACACGCTGCTAGGTGTGTTATTTGATCAAGCACTTATGCGATGGGCGTGCCACTTTGCATGTAAGTCAATTACACCTAGTTGAAGGTGTGTGCAAAGTATTGTATTCATTGGATATGCTTTGCATTGTCGATCAAGCATAACACACCGTTTTTGCCTTAGTGTCATGCACAACCATATAAAAACACGGCCATAGGTGTGTTAGGGAGGTAGCAAGCTAAGGGTGTCCACTTCCAGACCACTTTCGGGTGAGTGTGACACCCGCTTGAGTGAAAATACAAAGGTTTTGCTTCGGTCTCCTATACCTCGATCGAGGTATAAGCTCCAATGAAAATCACACACGAGCACAACCGAGCCTAGCCCATACCTCGATCGAGGTACCTATCTTTTTTGCCGAACCGAGCCTGTACCTCGATCGAGGTTTGCTGGCAAGCCAGCTACACATGCCACATCTACCTCGTCGAGGTATTGTGGCCATCCAGCTCAACCTCGATCGAGGTCACGTGGCATGTCCAGCATACCTCGATCGAGTTATGTGCCATCCGAAAGGGCAGCCAACAGGGCGGATGACATACCTCGATCGAGGTATCGTGGACACATGACTTGGCATCCCGTTTCTGCCAACACACCACGATCGAGGTATCGTGGCATGTCAAAACCTCCATCGACGTGGATGTACCGAGATGTATGGGCATGTCACAATACCTCGATCGAGGTATCGTGGCATGGCCATACCTCGCTCGAGGTATATGTGCCGGGGTGTATGCGCATGGAAAGAATACCTCGATCGAGGTATTGTGGCATGCCAACGAGATGCATGGTTATGTCAAAAGTACCTCGATCGAGGTATCGTGGCATGCCAATACCTCGATCGAGGTATATGTGCCGGGATGTATGGGCATGGAAAGAATACCTCGATCGAGGTAGGTAAACCCTAATTTTTATTATAAAAGGAGAGCGACCCCCCTCATTCCGCATACCTCGATCGAGCTCTGCCTCATTCACCGATTTCGGATTTGCCGGACTTCGACGGAAGAGCACGAGCGACGGAGAGCGACGAACGGACTTCGACGGAGATGGACGGAGCAGGAGCGGGAGAGTCCAGGTTGGCATTTTCTTTTGTGTAGCATTTTCTTTTATGTAGCATTTTCTTTTATGTAGAATTTGATTTAATTTTAGTTTAAAAGAAAAATTATAAAATGCATTTTAATGTTTTTCTGAAATTTTAATGTTTTTCTGAAATTTATGAATTACGGGATTTTTTATTTAAAATGTGAAAATTAAATTTTTTTTTTAAATAGAGCTTTTTTTAGTAAATAAAAAAACGTTGATATTATTAATTATAAAATATTTATAAATTTGAAATGTAGTTGAAAATTTTTTTTTTTAATTTTTATAATTTAAAATGTGAAAATTTTAATTTTAAAAAACGTAATTTAAAATTTTAGTTTATAAGAAAAATTATAAAATGCATTATAAATTTAGTTTTTCTTAAATTTATAAATTACGAGATTTTTTATTTAAAATGTGAAAATTAATTATTTTTTCTTTAAATAGAGCTTTTTTTAGTAAATAAAAAAACGTTGATATTATTAATTATAAAATATTTATAAATTTGAAATGTAGTTGGAAATTTTTTTTTTTAATTTTTAAATTACGACATTTATAATTTAAAATGTGAAAATTTTAATTTTAAAAAACGTAATTTAAAATTTTAGTTTATAAGAAAAATTATAAAATGCATTATAAATTTAGTTTTTCTTAAATTTATAAATTACGAGATTTTTTATTTAAAATGTGAAAATTAATTATTTTTTTTAAATAGAGCCTTTTTTAGTAAATAAAAAAAGTTCATATTAATAATTATAAAATATTTATAAATTTCAAATGCATTTGTAAATTTTATTTTTTAATTTTTAAATTACGACATTTATAATTTAAAATGTGAAATTTTTAAATTTAAAAATCGTTTAATGAGGCTTTTTTTATTAAAAATGTGAAAATGTTAAATATTTCTGTTTTTTTTATGAGGTAGAATTTAAAAGAGAAATAATAAAAAATTTTAGGTTAAAAGAGAAATAATAAAAATTTTCTAAATTTGAAATGCAATATAATGTTTTTTTGAAATTTATGAATTACGACATTTTTTATTTAAAATGTGAAAATGAAATTGTATTTTCAAAATAGAGCTTTTTTATATGAAATTGTATTTTAAAAAAACGTTCATATTAATAATTATAAAATAGACCTTAAGAAGACATGGAGTTGCAAATGTCTAATTCTTCTAAGTTATGCATAGACTCTAGCATAACTGAAAAAAGAATATTACAAGATTGAGAATATTTGGATGGGTCTTCAAGAACTCGAATATTACGGTCTGTGCCTATAAACTGTTTGAGATTCTTATGCTATCACTATGGCATGCTTTAGATCTAGCACTTTGATCATGTTTGTTGTCTAGTTCCATAATTCATCTACTTCTCTTATATGTATAAGAAGAAAGAAATACGCCATAGAGAAACTGAAAGTTTAACTAGAATACCTAACATTCATTGCACATGGGACTCTAGTGGATCTATATTCATTCCACATTCATGCTAATATATGCAAGTGTTTTGATCAACTATAGACCTAAGTTCAAATAGAGCCTGTTAATGACTGAATCTCTCCTAATCATCCCTTAATGATCATAGATAAGAGACTTAAGAGAGAGAGAACTCCATAACCTTCAAGAGTCGACATTTGAAGCATCCCATTCCATGTTGTTTGCTACATGGCAGCTCGCCATGTGGCACACATACATCCCTTTTTGCACCGTAGGGAAACCTATGACTAATGTTAACAACATTTATCTTGTCTTTTACAAACGACTAAGATGTTTTCCCAAAAAGACTTTGTATCAATAATCACGTGAACCACCTCATAACCAAAATAGTGCGGATGCTACATATCTCCTTTCCCTCGTTGAAACTATGTCACACATGGAATGTCAACCACATGCTCAAGGAATTATATGCTAGTTTCATTGTAAGCAAGGGTGGTCTCTTTCTTGCTAGTCCAACCATAGGCAACGGTGACGCTTATTACTTGAGCTCAACCAAAATTAACATTAGTTATCATATGCAACCCTTCCCATTGCATAGGGACATCCAAGGATTTAATTTTCAAAGTTTTTGAATCCTCTTCTAGGGATCTTGTGCCCTTTGTTGTTGCTACGTATGTGGATGATCTCATTCCAAAACTATTTTTACAACTAGAAGTCGAGTGAGTCTTATACAAAATGTCTTGAACCAAGTGATGATCTATAGGAATGGCCAGTAGTTGAGGTGGATTGCCCAACCAAAATAGATAATATTGAGAAGGCTTAATTATTTTCTCAAAGTTCTCGCTTTAAAAGGTCTGTAGTGTGAACCCGCTCTCATTTTTAATGTGTAGTCCGAGAAATACTAGATGCGCCTTGCTTGTGTATCGTTCAAAGTAATGTATTAGGTATCCTTCTATCTCCTCCATATCTATTGCAAACCCAAGGCAGTAAAGCATTCAAAGAAGGTCTTATTAACCAAACCTCTCCACTATCTGTCCTTAGTATAGGGGCCATTAGTGGACAATGTGGTCCTTACACCACATGTGGAAAAGTTTCATATTGGATAAAAAGTGAAAAAAGGGAAACATATAAGGAGAAAATATTTGAGACATCTAAGTTTTAAAATGCAACGACTAGAGTGAAAAAATTCTAATCAAAATTAAGAATTATTAATAATATTGATTAATATTGAGCCACACATTTGGCCCATCTACCGGTCGGTAGGTGCATAGGATCTACCTCATCAAGGAGTACGTACAAATAGTTTTCATTGCGTAAATAGATTATAAGTCATATTGAATAGAATATTATTTTCATTACCCAAATAGAATATTAATTTCCATGTGTTTTTTTTGTGCATGCGCCAGCCAGCGCACAGGTTCTAGCACCACTATTCGTATGCAGATAGAGATGCTGAGAGCTGAGATGAGGGCACTGCAGGATGCTAGGGAACCCCCTCACTTGGTTGCGAGCCTGGATTCAGTTATTGAGGCTCTGAGTCGATTGGAGACAGTTGAGGATGTTGTGGATAGCTTTCAGGCACAGGCCGAGGCGGAGATCACTGGTGGTGGCTTGGATTGGAGAGCGATTCGACAGTTGTTTGAGCGGGAGTCACATCACAGGGAGGCCTTGGACGACATGTTTTGGGATGGTCACACCGAGGGCCAGCGACCACGATCAGGGCTCCCCTTGCATATTTTACGGTGTAGGCACCCCATCATAGCAGCACACATTTATCCGAGATATCTTGCTGCGAATGGTGGTCGGTTGCCTCACAACCGCCAGATAGCGAGGTCGTTTGCCATGCAGCTTTATGCTGAGTTTGTCCTTGGTCATCGGGTGGACTACCTCAGTACCCGTCCAGGATCAGGAGCGGGACGTGGTAGGATGGGGCGCCAGGAGCGGCAGATTGTAGGTGTTCGGCGTCGACGCGAGGGACCAGAGTTGCACACCATCCCTGCACCGGCATTGCGAGCGGTGGGAGGACAGATTAGGGGGGATGTTCATTCAGTGGCATCATCCTTGCAGCACATGGTCTCGGCCCTATCGAGATCTATTGCGATTCCACCTCCCCCACCTCGATCATCGATGGAGCGTCCCACATCTACACCACCTCCCACATCTACGGCGCCTCAGCACGAGTTGGAGGCTCGAGACAGACGGATTGCAGAGTTGGAGGCTGTGTTGGCCGAGTCTAGGGACGAGGTTAGTTATTTTGATTATGTTAGTTTATTTTTTTGTAGCGTGTTTTGAACTGAAGTTTTTTGGTTAATTCTCACCATGTACGCGACATGTTTGCATTGCAGGCACATCTATTGCGTCAGGAGATGGAGTCTCGCGTACGACTCTTGCGTCAGGAGATGGAGTCTCGCGTACGACTCTTGCAGACAGATTTGGAGGAGCAGAGGATTCGGACACGCATAGCATACCATCGCGCAGAGCACTATATCTTGCAGTTGAGGCATATCAGTCGTGATCCGTCGCGCCATAGGATCGACCCCAGTGTGGCCCTATACCCTGCTCCTCCTGTAGATGTGCCGACTAGGACACCGATAGACGCAGCAGTCGTAGCGAGGCTTCCTACCTCCACTTGTGTCCTCTGCCACGAGGACTTTGACACCGTAGGGTGGTTTGGACTAGGGTGCGGCCACATCGCACATCTCCACTGCATGACCCGCCACATGGTGGCACGTTCAGTGTGCCCGGTATGCTTTGCCGACATTGATGTGGCGACATACAGAGGACTGGGCATGGATGATCTATATCCTGGTCATCGTCAGGCTGTTGATCCATTCGCCCGTGTAGTCCTGACAGAGCACTACAGGGAGGAGGCACAGAGAGCATTGCTGATGCAGGAGGGTGCGGATACATCAGTGGTTGCATCATGCGTTCCACGCCGCTTTTCGTACGGTGACTTCATGCCAGGTGACGAGGCACGAGCGGAGGAGGCACGCCGGATTGAGCGAGAGGCAGAGCTGCAGACATCATTGCAGTTGTGGGTGGAGCAGCAGCTAGGGCGGGGCCGAGACCAGCGTATTTCACATGTAGAGACGATTACTCGCGCTGGATTTGAGGCACGAGTATTCGCAGATGCACGGCTATGGGAGCTGAGACGCGCATACATAGAGGAGGCGAGGGATGCAGAGATGGCAGCAGTGGCGCGTGCAGCATGCCCTCCTCCTCATCAGGATGAGGCTGGCCCATCTCATGCAGATGATGAGGCTGGCCCATCTGAGCCGGCATTGCCTGAGGACACACAGCGGACGGTTGGGCAGCGAGCATGGATGATTTTTCCCTATTAGTTTCGTTAAGAAGTGAAACTTTTATATTGGTGTTGAAAATTTGTATGCCTGGATAAAAATAAAGGTTTGAAGAATTCGCCAAGATTTGAAACTTTTATGACAAAGAAATTAAAGTTTCGCCAGGATTTACAAATTTTTCTTTAAAATTTAAAAGAAAATATATAAAATTATAATAAGTTCTACAAATATTGTGAAACTAAAAAAACTAGCTTGATAAACTTTCGCCAATATTTTATACTAATATATAAGTATAACTTCGATAAAAACATCCCTGGCAGCGAGTCATACAGGAGCCACGTCAGCATTCCACTAGAGGATCATATGTAGAGTTATCAGATTCAGATTCAGATTGATTGTTTAGGCTTCACACGTTTCTTGTATAGGGATGCACTTTTGCAGCATGATGATGATGATGTACAGATTCATTTTGGTACTTTCATGATATTGTTCCCACTTTTATGATGTATGAGCATTTTCGTACTTTCAAGATGTTCTTCACACTTTGTTTATCTCAGTTTATAGTTTGTTTAATACATAAGGTATTTAAAAAAGAATGCCATGTGAAGTAATTGTAAACATTAAACATTAATTGCAAACATTAAACATTAAACATATCAAAATTCATCTTATTTTGGATGAAAATTTTATTTTGCGGATAAAAGTTTTTCATTTTTTAAACAAAAATTTTATTCTATTCATGTTTGTCAATAAAGTGTGTTTCAAAATCCAAATTTTCATCAATTTTTCAAAAAGACAACTATTGTCATATTCATGCTTCCAAATCTAGCCTTCCGATCTTAATATCAAAATATGTTGAAATTCAACCATTTGATAAACTAATTTGTATAAAAAGAAAATTACTTTTTTTAGACAATGCCATAGCCCAATGTAAAATTGTTTCATCAAATGAAATTAGATATTAAAGTAACATCAATTTTACCAACTTTCAATTTGATATGGGCACTTGCATAGAAAACGATTGGTATTTCAAAGAAAAAGCTCTAGCAACTCTCTTAGTTGAATGAAGCAGTTTCTTCTCCTTTGCAATTTGTCATGTTTTTTAAATTAAAGGAGAGAATACTTTTTGCAAATGGTAATACTAGACATTTTTAGGTTCTGCAATAAAATATAAGTAATATTTTATGCATTCTTTTTTCACAATTCTAGTTTTTTAATATTATTGACATGAAGCGTATATTTTGTCCCTACAATTTTTAAAAAATATAAATTTTTAGGGGATTTTTTTCAAAAATGGAGTTAGACTTGTCCTCTGCATGATTTTGCTGTTATTTATTATGACTCAGTGTTTAATTTGTCTGTTATTGTTAACAATACTTGTGCTAATTGGTGATCAAAGAAAACAAGACCTAATTATTTGTCATATTCGAACCACAATCACATGTGCCTTCCAAATCACAATCGCATATGCCTTCCAAGTTTCTAAGGACTATTTCAATTTCCTTAATATGACATTTGCCAATGCACCAATCTAATTATTATGCATGTATAAAAGATAATGAACATAAAGAAGAGAAATCAACACAATTGGCAATTAATGCATGTATACGGGAATACAAGGAAGGTGTAGCATGCTAGCCCACCATTTTATTTCACTATTTTCTTTTGCATTTAGCGGTTTATGTACAAGAGAAAGGATTGGCGGTTGGTATAAGGAAAAGTGTTGGTATTTCGTTTATGTAAAAAGAAAGGGTTGTTGCACAGGCTATGCACCAAAAAATTATACACATATTAACAATCCCACTTCTCCCTTTTAAACTCCACTCATGTATGGGAGTACAAGGAAGGTGTGACATGTTAGGCCACAATTTAATTTTACTATTTTCTTTTGACTTTGGTGGTACGCTAACGTGTAGTCGTGCTAGTAGGGATTGCTTCTACGTCGCGCAAACCAAATCAGTTGGAGACCAAATCTTGCGTCGATGTACGTCTAGGGTAGCCTAAGAGGCGTGTGAAGTTTCGTCCCCAACAGGGTTTAGGATTTAGGGTCCAGGGTTTAGGGTTTAGGGTTTGGGGTTTAGCCGTGCTAGTAGGGATTGCTTCTACGTGGCGCAAACCAAATCAGTTGGAGACCAAATCTTGCGTGGATGTACGTCTAGGGTATCCTAAGAGGCGTGTGAAGTTTTGTCCCCAACAGGGTTTAGGATTTAGGGTCCAGGGTTTAGGGTTTAGGGTTTAGCCGTGCTAGTAGGGATTGCTTCTACGTGGCGCAAACTAAATCAGTTGGAGACCAAATCTTGCGTGGATGTACGTCTATGGTAGCCTAAGAGGCGTGTGAAGTTTCGTCCCCAACAGGGTTTAGGATTTAGGGTCCAGGGTTTAGGGTTTAGGGTTTAGCCGTGCTAGTAGGGATTGCTTCTACGTGGCGCAAACTAAATCAGTTGGAGACCAAATCTTGCGTGGATGTACGTCTAGGGTAGCCTAAGAGGCGTGTGAAGTTTCGTCCCCAACAGGGTTTAGGATTTAGGGTTTAGGGTTTAGGGTTTAGGGTTTAGGGTTTAGCCGTGCTAGTAGGGATTGCTTCTATATGGCGCAAACAAAATCAGTTGGAGACCAAATCTTGCGTGGATGTACGTCTAGGGTAGCCTAAGAGGCGTGTGAAGTTTCATCCCCAACAGGGTTTAGGATTTAGGGTCCAGGGTTTAGGGTTTAGGGTTTAGAGTTTAGCCGTGCTAGTAGGGATTGCTTCTACGTGGCGCAAACCAAATCAGTTGGAGACCAAATCTTGCGTCGATGTACGTCTAGGGTAGCCTAAGAGGCGTGTGAAGTTTCCTCCCCAACAGGGTTTAGGATTTAGGGTCCAGGGTTTAGGGTTTAGGGTTTAGGGTTTAGCCGTGCTAGTAGGGATTGCTTCTACATGGCGCAAACAAAATCAGTTGGAGACCAAATCTTGCGTGGATGTACGTCTAGGGTAGCCTAAGAGGCGTGTGAAGTTTCATGCCCAACAGGGTTTAGGATTTAGGGTCCAGGGTTTAGGGTTTAGGGTTTAGTCATGCTAGTAGAAATTGTAAAAATGTATGCATTTGTCCTTCCACGTGGCGCATACCAAATCAGTTGGAGACCAAATCTTGCGTGGATGTACATCTAGGGTAGCTTAAGAGGCGTGTGAAGTTTCGTCCCCAACAGATAAGTCCACGTGTGTATTTCATTAGTACGTGCGCCATTTTTCATACGTAGTCACGAGTGCTAGTAGGGATTGTAAAAATGTACGCAACTGTCCTTCCATGTGGCGCATACCAAATCAGTTGGGCACCAAATCTTGCGTGGATGTACGCCTACGGTAGCCTAAGAGTCGTGCGAAGTTTCATTTCCAACAGATAAGTCCACACGCGTATTTCCTCAGTACATGCGCCATAGCTCATATGTAGTCGTGCTAGTAGGGATTGCAAAAATGTACGCATTGTACCTTCCACGTGGCGCATACCAAATCAGTTGGGCACCAAATCTTGCGTGGATGTACGTCTACGGTAACCTAAGAGCCGTGCAAAGTTTAATCTCCAACAGATAAGTCCACATGCATATTTGGTTAGTACGTGCGCCATTTCTCACACGTAGTCGTGCTAGTAGGGATTGTAAAAATGTACGCATTATACCTTCCACGTGGCGCATACCAAATAAGTTGGAGAACAAATCTTGCGTGGATGTATGTCTAGGGTGGCCTAAGAGTTGTGCGAAGTTTCATTCCCAACAGATAAGTCCACACGCGCATTTCGTTAGTACATGCGCCATAGCTCATACGTAGTCACGAGTGCTAGTAGGGATTGTAAAAATGTACGCATTGTACCTTCCACGTGGCGCACACCAAATCAATTCAAACCAAATCTCGCGTGGACTATTAATAGGCTAGGGTGGCCTAAGAGTCGTGCGAAGTTTCATCCCCAACAAGCAAGTCCACACGCGTATTTCGTTAGTACGTGCGCTATTTTCTTAGTCACGTTTTTAAAATGTCCTAATGCACAAAACAAATTACAACATTACTACTAATAAACAATTTTTTGTATTACAAACACAACAAATCCCATTGAGAAGACATCGGACATCATGTTAAAAATAGAATCTAATACAATGATGTGTATGAACGTGTATACAGCCATCATAGTGAAATACAAAATATGAGTCCATGAAAATTACAATGGTACGGTCACACAGTGAGCCTATACATATCGAATACAAAAAAGTGTAATCAACTAGTGATACCCAATAAAAATCAATCTGATCAACTGATGATCCCAAAAAATAAGATATGTAATGTGCTACTCCTCAGGATCAGCTCTCATGCCAATAGTTGCAAGTATGCTCTCGTGATCCGCCACTGCAAGGCGCCATCGTGGAGTGGACGTCGCCTTGCGAGTGCGAACACGACTCAAAGTAATCTTGATCCCAACAACAAGATGAGAATACATGTATGCCTCCCGATCCGCCATGTACTCCTGGAACTCAATATAGCGACCACGCCTCTGTATCTGCTGAAAATAGTGGCCACCGACGATCATGCTATGAGCATTGAAGTGCATCCCATGCCCATCCACTGTATCCTCATTCAACACACTCTTCAGCATAGAGCATCGCAACAAGTAATAATCCACACCCTCCTCGTTGCCCTCCGAAGCAATAACCGCGAAGATATCACCAATACGCAAAATATCTGTAAGCTGGTCATAATCTCTAGAGGAACTGAATCCCGCATCCTGATCATCATGTATCTCCTCCCAAGGCTGGAAGGGAGAAAGCACTCGCCGTACCCATGGATCGGCCCATGGTATCATGGAGCACCCTCCCCAATCATCATCAATGCATGCAGAGCAAAAACATGCAAACCGTCGAGAAAAGATCGCAGGGTGAGACTCACCTACACTCCTGATGGAATGGAAATCAAGAGTGCCAGGCACAGAACGACAATCAAAAGGCCTCGACCGATCAAGACTCCCAATGTCCACGCACCAAAAATACCGGCTCACCACCCTATCGTCACGCGACTGAAACGAGGACGTAGCACTAGTGGATAAGTGCTGGCTGCACCACCGCACCACATCATGTGCATCCTTGAAGCGATCGGCACTGTGACGCAACTGGTATCGACGCAAAGCACGCTTCACGCAAGCACCTGCACCATCGTGCTCTCCCTTACCGTGCCCTGTCTCGAAGTAGCTCCATGTGATCGGAATGCCTGTCTCATGGTGCCATCTGCAGAACCAATAAAACTGTCTAGCGGATTTGAACTGACCGCCGCAACCGTCTGACCAAATCCAGCGCCGCTGCCATGTGACACCATGATCCCTCAAGAAACTATCATGCAAAGTGAAGCAATGCTGCACAAAATGGGCATCATGCGATCGATCATCACTAATGTAGAAGTGATACTCTCGCACAATGATGCGTGAGTCCATGGTGCTATCAATGCCATCCACATGAGCCTGTGCATGACGATAGCTAATGTGCACAAATATAGCAACCTGCAATATGGCATTGAAAAAAAAATATGACTATTGAAATAATTCAATATAATGAGGCGGGGAAAAAATCAATACTCAATCACACGTCACCTGTTCGGAGAAATAATACTCCGATTGGATCTCATGCTGTGGTGCAAAGGTGTAATTCTCCGCAAAGTCCACCACTGAGACAACCACCCCTATAGGAAATGTCCTCAAACATGCACGAAACTGACGATCCTCCCATTTCGCAGTGTGCGAGTGGCGTATGTAGCGGTACAGCTTCCCTCGAAAACAGTCAATGAATACAACACGTGGTGTCTCCTTCCCCACAAGCTGCAACCTCCTCGACTGTGCACCACCATCTAATGTCAAGGTACAGTACTCATACTGCTGCCAACAAACCATCTGCACATCACAAGTATCTAGTGCAACTCGTGGCACTCTGGCAAAGTCACCACACAAAGTACACGTGCCTTCCACACAATCAAGGGAGTGGAATAAAGCATCACCATCTCGTGTACACAATATGGAATGAATGAAGTCGCGAGGGCTAGTAGGAACCACTCCCCTATGACCATCAAGGGAACGGAATACGTCATACATCAATCCAAAATCCACATGGTAGCGACAACAGCATGTGTCACGCTCCTGAGAGCATCGCACAAACCATGGCCTGCATCGCTCAAATGACCTCTGCCCAATCTTGAACTCCGGGTGCGCCTCTACAAACTGAGTGTACAACTCAGTCTGGGTACACTCCAAAAAACATGCACCATGCTCAATGTACACACCGCGTGACACCCTCTTCCGCAATGCCTTCTTGAACACCGGGGATGCTCTGCAATGCTCCTCCCAAAACTGTTGTATGAAGGACCTAGTGGAATCATCCAACAATCGATCGCAGCGAGGTGCACGACCACTCGAAGCCCAAAGAGCATCAGTCTCACTATCCTCTAGACTCTGCCTCCTAATGATGCCTGCTCGCAATGTGCGCGGTGCAATCTGAAGAAGACGTGAAGCGGTACGCACATGGCCTATCATATGAGGTCTACTAATGGCAGCCACAATAGCACGACGTGCTGCCAAGGCATCACTGGAGTTCCTATGCTTAATAGAAGCATAGGAACGTCGAACACTGCTAAGGACCTCGCTAGATACAACCCTATCTCTACGTGCACCAAGACCAGCAAGCCTCCTACACTCTACCAAGCCAGGGTGATCAATCAGGGACGTAAGAAGACAAGACTGCGAAGCTGGCGTGAGGTCACAAAAAAAAGACTGCACAATCTTGCTAGCACGACGACGGATAGTGGACTTCGGCAAGTCACGTCGTGAAGCAACACTGCTGCTGCAAGGTGGGGCAACGGGATCAATGGGAGATGGTAGGGTGGACGGGGGAAGGGAGGCGCCAAGCGGAGCGGGGGGAGGGGGAGGGGGGAGGGTGGAGGGGGAAGAGGTAGAGGTGGAGGCCAAAATGTAGGTGGCTAGGGGAAGGGCGGAGGCTAGAGGTAGGGGAGCGGATGAGCATGGGGGGACAATGGAGGTGGGGGTGGGGGTGGAGGTGGGATGTAGAGGTAGAGCTGGAGGTGGATCAGTGGTGGCAGCGCGAGCTCGAGCTCTAGAGGCTCTCTTGCGCTCACGAGCCTTCCGCTTGCGCTCCTCGTCAATGAGATTTGGGGGGGGGTTCCTACATCTTTCACGTCTACTAGCTCTACGGCTTTGAGAACCCATTCTCAATGAAAGTAGGATGGAAGGTGTGACAAAGTGATGAGGAGGCAAGAATGGCTAAGAATGGGTGAAATGAACCAAAACGTGGTGTCTTATAGAGAGCCTCAACTCATCCACTAGATTGCTCTTAGATTGCTCTTCATTATTATTGGTGGAGAGGTGCTAAGATTGATACTAATTGGCTTAGTTTTGGTGGAGAGGTCTGCTATGCCCAGAGCCGCGATCAGAGCTTATACCTCGATCGAGGTATTTAGTGCATTGCGCATGCATGTATGTATGAACCTCGATCGAGGTATCTGTATGTCTCCTCGGTCACATACCTCGAACGAGGTAATGTATGCCTCACCCATCATATGTACCTCGATCGAGGTATTGTATGCATCGCACATCGTCATGTGTATGCATCTGGCTGATGTGGCACCATGCATGGTCATGATGTGGTGATATAGTCTCTTCCTGCATGGTCATGATGTGGTACTGGGCATGACGAGTTGGCATTCATGAGGTGGTAGATGACATGGCAAATTGAGGTGGAGGGATTGGTGACGTGGCCAGGAGAGGAGGTATGCCAAGGTGGCATTGTGTGATCACATGGCTGATGATGTGGAATGATGAGGTGGCACATGTGGCAGCACGTGTGGCAGCACGTGTGGCAATGTAAGGTGACATGGCAAGGAGTGATGTCACATCTGCTTGATGAGATGGCACCACGTGGTCTAACAACGTGGCATGGTTTTGATGACTCAGCCTTCCACATGGGCAGCATGCAGACTCCAAAGGCTTGCCACTAGGATCGGTGATGCTCCTAGCCTACCTCACCAAGCCTAGTACCAAGCCTACCTTGTCTTGGTATTAGGCTTGGGTGGCCCTTTTTTACCCACAAAAGGGAGATTTCACTCTTGGAGGCCATATCGTACGTTTCCCTTGCTCAAATTTAACCAAAATTTTTTCCTCTTATTCATCATGCAGAGGACTAAAAATATTGACATTTTTGAAATGTTTGGTTATGTTTGAGAATTACTAGATTTATTTTTAATATTCTTTGTTGATCCTCTGAGGAGTAAAAGTAAAAATTAAACTTCAATCTTCCTAAATCTAACCGTTGGATTTGGGATTTGATGATTCAACCACACACCCTTATGTGCCTACTAACCTTCCACCGAATTGGATTTGCTTAATTATTCAAAATACTAAAAAAATGTGGTGTGCTACTAAAATGCATGTATTTTATGACTTTATTTATTATAAATAATTATTTATAATTAGATAAATCATTCAAAAAATTACCAATAAATCAAGTTAAGCTCTACATAATGCAAAGAGACCACTTACAAAGTTTCAATAACATTTAATCTAAAATGAGTGAGAAATTTATAATTTTATATGACACTCTTTGTTTGTGACAAACGTGTGACCACCCTGGAACCATGCCGTGTGACACAAAGAAATTTTTTGTGTATGCATCGAATTTTCGATCAGACTATACGATTGTGTGCACAATAGCAACTGTGATGTTGTGTCAGAAGACTTCAAAGACTAGATCCATAGGGAAGTAGGTGAGATTTGCATTTTTGTGTGCTAAAAAGCTTGTTTTTCCACCTCCTTAGGATTGGGGAGTGAACAAAAAGTGGACACCCTTAGCTTGCTTCCACCCGTTATTCAAATAAGTACTTATCAGATGGGGGCTCCACTTTGCACGCAAGTCCGTTTTAACTACATTGAGGTGCGTGCAAAGTATTGTCACCATCGGATGTGATTTGCATGGTCGATCACGCATTATACACCATTTTTTTCCTAATGATATGCACATCCGCAAAAATACACGCCATTAGGTGTGTTATCTGACCAAGTACTTATCGAATGGGTGTGCCTCATTGAGAACATTTCAATACCACCTAGGTTAAGGCGTAAGAAATGTTTTGTGTCCATCGGATATGCTTTGCATGGTCGATCGAGCATTAAATACTATTTTTGCTCTAGTGTCATGCACATCCGTCAAAAAACACGTTGCTAGGTATGTAATCCAATCAAGCACTTATGGGATGCGCGTGCCGCTTTGCATATAAGTCTATTCCACCTAGTTGAAGGTGTGTGCAAAGTATCGTGCCCATCGGATATGCTTTGCATGGTGGATCGAGCATTAAATACCATTTTTGTCTTAGTGCCATGCACATCCGTAAAAAAACACGCTACTAGGTGTGTTATCTGACCAATTACTTATCGGATGGGTGTGCCTCATTGCGAACATTTCAATACCACCTAGGTTGAGGCGTACGAAAAGTTTTGTGCCCATCGGATATGCTTTGCATGGTCGATCGAGCATTAAATACTATTTTTGCTCTAGTGTCATGCATATCCGTCAAAAAACACGCTTCTAGGTATGTTATCCGATCAAGAACTTATGGGATGGGCGTGCCACTTTGCATGTAAGTTGATTCCACCTAGTTGAAGGTGTGTGCAAAGTATTGTCCCCATCGGATATGCTTTGCATTGTCGATCAAGCATAAAACACCGTTTTTATCTTAGTGTCATGCACATTCGTAAAAAAACGCAGTCCTAGATGTGTTATTCAAACTAGTACTTATCGGATAAGGGCTCCAATTTGCATGCAAGTCCGTTTCCACTAGGTTGAGGTGTGTGCAAAGTATTGTCACCATCGGATATGATTTGCATGGTTGATCACGCATTATACACCGTTTTTTTCCTAGTGGTATGCACATCCGCAAAAAAACACGCCCTTAGGTATGTTATCTGACCAAGTACTTATCGGATGGGTGTGCCTCTTTGACAACATTTTAATACCACCTAGGTTGAGGTATGAGAAAAGTATTATGCCCATCGGATATGCTTTGCATGGTCGATCGAGCAGTAAATACCATTTTTGCCTTAGTGCCATGCACATCCGTAAGAAAACACGCTCCTAGGTGTGTTATCCGATCAAGCACTTATGCGATGGGAATGCCACTTTGCATGTAAGTCAATTACACCTAGTTGAAAGTGTGTGAAAAGTATTGTGCCCATCAGATATCCTTTGCATGGTCAATCGAGTATTAAATACTATTTTTACTCTAGTGTCATGCACTTCCGTCAAAAAACACGCTGCTAGGTATGTTATCCAATCAAGCACTTATGGGATGGGTGTGCCACTTTGCATGTAAGTCGATTCCACCTAGTGGAAGGTGTGTGCAAAGTATTGTGCCCATCGGATATGCTTTGCATTGTCGATCAAGCATAAGACACCGTTTTTGCCTTGGTGTCATGCACAACCATGAAAAAACACGGTCCTAGGTGTATTATTCAAACTAGTACTTATCGGATAAGGGATCCAATTTGCATGCAAGTCCATTTCCACTAGGTTGAGGTGTAAAGTATTGTCACCATCGGATATGATTTGCATGGTTGATCACGCATTATACACTGTTTTTTCCCTAGTGGTATGCACATCCGCAAAAAAACACGCCCTTAGGTATGTTATCTGACCAAGTACTTATCGGATGGGTGTGCCTCTTTGACAACATTTTAATACGACCTAAGTTGAAGTATAGGAAAAGTATTATACCCATTGGATATGCTTTGCATGGTCGATCGAGCATTAAATACCATTTTTGCCTTAGTGCCATGCACATCCGTAAAAAAACACGCTGCTAGGTGTGTTATCCGATCAAGCACTTATGCGATGGGAATGCCACTTTGCATGTAAGTCAATTCCACCTAGTTGAAGGATCGTGCCAATCGCGGATATGCTTTGCATGGTCGATCGAGCATTAAATACCATTTTTGCCTTAGTGCCATGCACATCCGTTAAAAAACACACTTCTACGTTTGTTATCTGATCAAGCACTTATGCGATGGGCGTGCCACTTTTCATGTAAGTCAATTCCACCTAGTTGAAGGTGTGTGCAAAGTATTGTGCCCATCGGATATGCTTTGCATGGTCGATCGACCATTAAATACTATTTTTGCTCTAGTTTCATGCACATCCGTAAAAAAACACGCTGATAGGTATGTTATCCAATCAAGCACTTATGGGATGGGCGTGCCACTTTGCATGTAAGTCAATTCCACCTAGTTAAAGGTATGTGCAAAGTATTGTGCCCATCGGATATGCTTTGCATGGTTGATCGAGCATTAAATACCATTTTTGCCTTAGTGCCATGCACATCCGTAAAAAAACACGCTGCTAGGTGTGTTATCTGATCAAGCACTTATGCGATGGGCGTGCCACTTTGCATGTAAGTTAATTCCACCTAGTTGAAGGTGTGTGCAAAGTATTGTGCCCATCAGATATGCTTTGCATTGTCGATCAAGCATAACACACTGTTTTTACCTTAGTGTCATGCACAACCATATAAAAACACGGCCATAGGTGTGTTATTCAAATAAATACTTATCAGATGGGGCCTCCACTTTGCACGCAAGTCAGTTTAAACTACGTTGAGGTGCGTGCAAAGTATTGTCACCATCGGATATGTTTTACATGGTCGATCACGCATTATACACCGTTTTTTCCCTAGTGGTATGCACATTCGCAAAAAAACACGCCCTTAGGTATGTTATCTGACCAAGTACTTATCGGATGGGTGTGCCTCTTTGACAACATTTTAATACAACCTAAGTTGAGGTATAGGTAAAGTATTATGCCCATCGGATATGCTTTGCATGGTCGATCGAGCATTAAATTCCATTTTTGCCTTAGTGCCATGCACATCCGTAAAAAAACACGCTGCTAGGTGTGTTATCCGATCAAGCACTTATGCGATGGGAATGCCACTTTGCATGTAAGTCAATTCCACTTAGTTGAAGGTGTGTGCAAAGTATCGTGCCCATCGAATATGCTTTGCATGGTCGATCGAGCATTAAATTCCATTTTTGCCTTAGTGCCATGCACATCCGTAAAAAAACACGCTGCTAGGTGTGTTATCTGATCAAGCACTTATGCGATGGGCGTGCCACTTTGCATGTAAGTCAATTCCACCTAGTTAAAGGTATGTGCAAAGTATTGTGCCCATCGGCGGATATGCTTTGCATGGTGGATCAAGCATTAAATACCATTTTTGCCTTAGTGCCATGCACATCCGTAAAAAAACACGCTGCTAGGTGTGTTATCTGATCAAGCACTTATGCGATGGGCGTGCCACTTTGCATGTAAGTTAATTCCACCTAGTTGAAGGTGTGTGCAAAGTATTGTGCCCATCGGATATGCTTTGCATTGTCGATCAAGCATAACACACTGTTTTTGCCTTAGTGTCATGCACAACCATATAAAAACACGGCCATAGGTGTGTTATTCAAATAAATACTTATCAGATGGGGCCTCCACTTTGCACGCAAGTCCGTTTTAACTATGTTGAGGTGCGTGCAAAGTATTGTCACCATCGGATATGATTTACATGGTCGATCACGCATTATACACCGTTTTTTCCCTAGTGGTATGCACATTCGCAAAAAAACACGCCCTTAGGTATGTTATCTGACCAAGTACTTATCGGATGGGTGTGCCTCTTTGACAACATTTTAATACAACCTAAGTTGAGGTATAGGTAAAGTATTATGCCCATCGGATATGCTTTGCATGGTCGATCGAGCATTAAATTCCATTTTTGCCTTAGTGCCATGCACATCCGTAAAAAAACACGCTGCTAGGTGTGTTATCCGATCAAGCACTTATGCGATGGGAATGCCACTTTGCATGTAAGTCAATTCCACTTAGTTGAAGGTGTGTGCAAAGTATCGTGCCCATCGGATATGCTTTGCATGGTCGATCGAGCATTAAATTCCATTTTTGCCTTAGTGCCATGCACATCCGTAAAAAAACACGCTGCTAGGTGTGTTATCCGATCAACACTTATGCGATGGGAATGCCACTTTGCATGTAAGTCAATTCCACTTAGTTGAAGGTGTGTGCAAAGTATCGTGCCCATCGGATATGCTTTGCATGGACGATCGAGCATTAAATTCAATTTTTGCCTTAGTGCCATGCACATCCGTAAAAAAACAAGCTGCTAGGTGTGTTATCTGATCAAGCACTTATGCGATGGGAATGCCACTTTGCATGTAAGTCAATTCCACTTAGTTGAAGGTGTGTGCAAAGTATCGTGCCCATCGGATATGCTTTGCATGGTCGATCGAGCATTAAATTCCATTTTTGCCTTAGTGCCATGCACATCCGTAAAAAAACACGCTGCTAGGTGTGTTATCTGATCAAGCACTTATGCGATGGGCGTGCCACTTTGCATGTAAGTCAATTCCACCTAGTTAAAGGTATGTGCAAAGTATTGTGCCCATCGGATATGCTTTGCATTGTCGATCGAGCATAACACACTGTTTTTGCCTTAGTGTCATGCACAACCATATAAAAACACGGCCATAGGTGTGTTATTCAAATAAATACTTATCAGATGGGGCCTCCACTTTGCACGCAAGTCCGTTTTAACTACGTTGAGGTGCGGGCAAAGTATTGTCACCATCGGATATGATTTGCATGGTCGATCACGCATTATACATCATTTTTTTCCTAATGACATGCACATTCACAAAAAAACACGCCATTAGGTGTGTTATCTGACCAAGTACTTATCGGATGGGTGTGCCTCATTGAGAACATTTCAATACCACCTAGGTTGAGGCGTACGAAAAGTTTTGTGCCCATCGGATATCTTTTGCATGGTCTATCGAGCATTAAATTCTATTTTTACTCTAGTGTCATGCACATCCGTCAAAAAACACGTTTCTAGGTATGTTATAGGATCAAGCACTTATGGGACGGGCATGCCACTTTGCATGTAAGTCGATTCTACCTAGTTGAAGGTGTGTGCAAAGTATTGTGCCCATCGGATATGATTTGCATTGTCGATCAAGCATAAAACACCGTTTTTATCTTAGTGTCATGCACATTCGTAAAAAAACGCAGTCCTAGATGTGTTATTCAAACTAGTACTTATCGGATGGGGGCTCTAGTTTGCACGCAAGTCCATTTCAACTAGTTTGAGGTGTGTGCAAAGTATTGTCACCTTCGGATATGATTTGCATGGTTGATCAAGCATAACACACCGTTTTTGCCTTAGTGTCATGCACAATCATATAAAAACACGGCCATAGGTGTGTTATTCAAATAAGTACTTATCAGATGGGGGCTCCACTTTGCACGCAAGTTATTTTTTAAGTACATTGAGGTGCGTGCAAAGTATTGTCACCATCGGATATGATTTGCATGGTCGATCACGCATTATACACCATTTTTTCCCTAGTGGTATGCATATCCGCAAAAAAACACGCCCTTGGGTATGTTATCTGACCAAGTACTTATCGGATGGATGTGCCTCTTTGACAACATTTTAATAACAACTAGGTTGAGGTATAGGAAAAGTATTATGCCCATCGGATATGCTTTGCATGGTCGATCGAGCATTAAATACCATTTTTGCCTTAGTGCCATGAACATCCGTAAAAAAACACGCTGCTAGGTGTGTTATCCGATCAAGTACTTATGCGATGGGAATGACACTTTGCATGTAAGTCAATTCCACCTAGTTGAAGGTGTGTGCAAAGTATCGTGCCCATCGGATATGCTTTGCATGGTCGATCGAGCATTAAATTCCATTTTTGCCTTAGTGCCATGCACATTCGTAAAAAAACACACTGCTAGGTGTGTTATCTGATCAAGCACTTATGCGATGGGCATGCCACTTTGCATGTAAGTCAATTACACCTAGTTGAAGGTGTGTGCAAAGTATCGTGGATATCCTTTGCATGGTCTATCGAGCATTAAATACTATTTTTACTCTAGTGTCATGCACATCCGTCAAAAAACACGTTTCTAGGTATGTTATAGGATCAAGCACTTATGGGATGGGCATGCCACTTTGCATGTAAGTCGATTCTACCTAGTTGAAGGTGTGTGCAAAGTATTGTGCCCATCGGATATGCTTTGCATTGTCGATCAAGCATAAAACACCATTATTGCCTTAGTGTCATGCATAATCGTCAAAAAACACGATCGTAGGTGTATTTTTCAAACAAGTACTTATCGGATGGGGATGCCACTTTGCACACAAGTCAATACTGCCTAGGTTGAGGAACGTGTAAAGTCTTGTGTCCATTGGATATGCTTTGCATAGTCTGTCTCACATGATACACCATTTTGTTCCTAGTGTTATGCACAATCGTCATAAAATACATAGGAGGTGTGTTATCCGAACAAGTACTTATGAGATGGGTGCACCACTTTGTATGCAAGTCAATAAGACCTAGGTTGAGGAGTGTACAAAGTTTTGTGCCCATTGGAGAAATGTAGATGCGATAATATTAGAAAATTCTCGGTATATGTATATGTGTGTGTGTGTGTGTGGCAAACAATTTTGGCACAAAGTAAACACCTAGTGCACAAATTATGCACTTCATACCTTGAGTAAATAAGCTTGTTGATGAGGATAAATATACCCTTGAATAAAAGCACAGTTGTTGTATGACCACAATAGGATCGCTTTGACACCTGTGATTTTGCCCATATGTAAGTTTACAAATAGTATAAAAAATCATGTAATAATATATTAATAGTTTGCAAATGTGTATAGCAAGTGAGTAATGGGAAGTGGAAGTGGGAATGAGGAGGGAGGAGTGGAATAGGATAGGGAAGTAATAAGGGTGTATGATAATTAGTATAAAAAATAGTATAATAATATATTAATAGTTTTTAAATGGCAAGTGAGTAATGGGAAGTGCAAGTGAGAGTGGGGAGGGAAGAATGGAATGGGAGAGGGGAAGGTAATAGGGGAGTAGGCTAATAAGGGAGTGAAATGAGTGAGGAAGTTAATAGGGGATGAAAAAGAGGAGGGTGAGATGGGGAAATATGGGATTTTGGAAAATGGGACGTGGTGGAAATGTGGGATGGGAGTGGTGGCAATGGGGAGGAAGAAGAAATGGATGGATGGGAGGAGGGCTAATGGATGAGGGATGGGGGTTCAATAGGAGAGGGGGAGTAATGGGTGCCAATGGGAGAGGAGATAAATGAAAAGCCAATAGGAGAGAGGGGAGGAATGGAAAGCCAATAGGAGAGGAGGAGGAAAACCTAATTTTTCTTATATATAGTCTTCCTTCATTCATTCTTTCTCCCCTCATTTCATTCAAGCAAGAAAGCAAGGACGATCAAGAGAGCAAGGAAGGAAGAGCAAGAAAGCAAGAAAGAGCAAACTTACAAACTGTTTCCAGGTACTTGCAAACTTTTTTTTCTAGTTTCTTTTTTAAAATTTGAAGAGAGAGAAATTAGAGAGAGAAAGGTTCAGGGGAGGGGAGGGAGGAAGAAGGGAGGGGAGGAAGAGGGTGGGACGGGAGGGAGGAGGAAGGGAGGAGAAGAAGGGGCGAAGAGGGAGGTGGGTGTGAGGGAACGGGGTGGGAGGGGAGGCTGGCGCGGCGGGTGGGAGGGAAGCAGGTGGGTGCAGAGGGGGGCTGAGAGGAGGAGGGGGGAGCGGCTGAGAGGGGGAGGGGGGGGCGCGGTTGAGAGGAGGGGGGAGCGGCTGAGAGGGGGAGGGAGGCGGTGCGGAGCGCGGCTGAGAGGGGGAGGGAGGGGGGCGCGGCTGAGGGGGGGAGGGAGGGGGAGGGTGAAGAGGGGGGGCTGGCGGCCGCGGCCGCCAGCCAGGGACTGTGAGGGAGCGGCTGAAGGGGGGGAGGAGGGAGGGGGGGCGCGGCTGAGAGGGGGAGGGGGGGGGCGCGGTGAAGAGGGGGGGCTGGCGGCCGCGGCCGCCAGCCCGGGAGGGTGGGGGAGCGGCTGAGGGGGGGAAGGGGGGGTGGGGGAGGGGTTGCGAAAGGGGGGGGGGCGGGTGAAGAGGGGGGGACTGGGTGAGAGGAGGGGGGGGGGGGGGCTGGCGGCCGCGGCCGCCAGCCAGGGAGGGTGGGTTCCGAAAGGGGGGGGGAGAGCGAAGAGAGGGGGGCTGGGTGAGAGGAGGGGGGGGGGGCTGGCGGCCGCGGCCGCCAGCCAGGGAGGGTGGGTTCCGAAAGGGGGGGGGAGAGCGAAGAGAGGGGGGCTGGGTGAGAGGAGGGGGGGGGGGGCTGGCGGCCGCGGCCGCCAGCCCAGGGAGAGAGGAGAGGGGGTTGCGAAGGGGTTGGGTGAGAGGAGAGGGGGGGGGGCTGGGTGAGAGGAGGGGGGGGGGGCTGGCGGCCGCGGCCGCCAGCCAGGGAGGGTGGTGAAGGGGGGATGGGTGGGTCGCGAAGGGGGGGGGGGGGGGGAGGGTGAAGACCCCCCCTGGGTGAGAGGGGGGGAGCGGGTTGGCGGCCGCGGCCGCCAGCCAGGGAGGGTCAAGGGGGGGGATGGGTGGGTTGCGAAGGGGGGGCGGGAGTGTGAGGGGGGGGGGGTGGGTGAGAGGAGGGGGGGGGGGCTGGCGGCCGCGGCCGCCAGCCTAGGGAGAGAGGAAGGAGAGGGGGGGGGGCTGGCCAGGGAGCGTGAAGGGGGGGGATGGGTGGGTTGGGAAGGGGGAGGGAGGGTGAAGAGGGGGAGGGGCTGGGTGAGAGGAGGGGGGGAGGGGTGGGGGGTGGGTGAGAGGAGGGGGGGGGGGCTGGCGGCCGCGGCCGCCAGCCTAGGGAGAGAGGAAGGAGAGGGGGGGGGGCTGGGTGAGAGGAGGGGGGGGGCTGGCGGCCGCGGCCGCCAGCCAGGGAGCGTGAAGGGGGGGATGGGTGGGTTGGGAAGGGGGGGGGAGGGTGAAGAGGGGGAGGGGCTGGGTGAGAGGAGGGGGGGGGGCTGGCGGCCGCGGCCGCCAGCCCAGGGAGAGAGGAGAGGGGGGGGGGGCTGGGTGAGAGGAGGGGGGAGAGAGGAGAGGGGGGGGGGGGGCTGGCGGCCGCGGCCGCCAGCCAGGGAGCGTGAAGGGGGGGATGGGTGGGTTGGGAAGGGGGGGGGAGGGTGAAGAGGGGGAGGGGCTGGGTGAGAGGAGGGGGGGGGGCTGGCGGCCGCGGCCGCCAGCCCAGGGAGAGAGGAGAGGGGGGGGGGGCTGGGTGAGAGGACGGGGGAGAGAGGAGAGGGGGGGGGGGGCTGGCGACCGCGGCCGCCAGCCAGGGAGGGTGAAGGGGGGGGGGGATGGGTGGGTTGCGAAGGGGGGGGGTGGGTGAGAGGAGGGGGGGGGGCTGGCGGCCGCGGCCGCCAGCCCAGGGAGTGAGGAGAGGGGGGGGAGGGCGGAGGGGGAGCTGGGTGAGAGGAGGGGGGTGTCACCAAGGAAGGAGGGAGGGGGGGCCAAAGGGAGAGTGGGGAAGAGGGTGGAAAGGTTGGGGGGGTCGCCAAGGGGGGTGGGGAAAAGGGAGGAAGGTTAAAAGGGGGTAGGGGGAAAAAGGGGTAGGGGAGGAAGAGGTTAGGCGACGGGAGAGGGGAAGGGTAGCAGGAGGGGAGGGGGATTTTGGGGAAGGAGGGGGAGCGGAGGGAAGGGAGGAGTTTTGGCGGCGGAGGGAGGGGAGGGAAGGAGGTTGGAGGAGAGGATTGGGTCGAGGGATGGATGGAGGGAAGGAGAGGAGAGAGAGGAGAGAGAGAGAAGGAGAGAGAGAGATGGGAGAGGAGGATTTGACTTACTATCACGAGCAAGAACGAAAAATAAGATTTGACTTACGAGAAGAATGAAAAGGACTTACGAGAATGAAAAGGACTTACATGAAAAGGACTTACGAGAATGAAAAGGACTTACGAGAATCGAGAAGAATGTTGAAGAAAGTATCAAGAAGAATGTTGAACATAAATTTGAATTCAAAAGAATGTTGAAGAAAGTATCAAGAAGAATGTTGAACATAAATTTGAATTCAAAAGGAACGTATAAGAAGAAAGTATAAGAAGAATGTTGAACACAAATTTGAATTCAAATTTATAATGAATTCAAATTTCCCTCTCTTTTTTGAAAATTCAAATTTATGTGTAGGAGTGGACTAGTTTTAACTCTCTCCTCGTTTCATTGAAGCAACCAAGAGCGGAAGAGAAAGGATAAGCCGAGCCTTACTTTTTTCACTTTTTTCAGGTACTTGCATTCTTTTTTATTCGTCTTGTAATTCTATTTCTTTACTTACAATTCTTTTCAATTAGTTTCTTGTTAAGGTTTTTGAGTTCTATTTCTTAAAATTCGTATTGTAATTCTTTTTCTTTACTTATAATTCTTTTTCAATTAGTTTATTCTTAAAGTTTTTGAGGAGGGTGGTCTTTTAGAAGGCATTACAATTCTTTTTAAATTAGTTTCTTATTTGAGTTTTTGAGTTCTATTTTAATTAGTTTTTTATTTATATTCGAGTTTGTAAATTTGAGAAATGGGAGAATAGGGAGGGAGGGAAAGAGAGAAATTAAGAGAGAGAAGAGGGGCTCCTTAAGAGAGGGAGAGAGAGAGAGAGATTCACACAGAGAAGAGGGGCTCCTTAAATGAGAGAGAAGAGTAGGGAGGGAAAGAAAGAGAGAGGAGAGAGGCGGAGAGAGATTAAGAGAGAGAAGAGTAGGGAGGGAAAGAAAGAGAGAGGAGAGAGGCGGAGAGAGATTAAGAGAGAAGCTGGTAAAGAGAGAAGCTGGTAAAGAGAGAGGAGAGAGGGGGAGAGAGATTAAGAGAGAGAAGCGGGTCTCTTGGGGGCCGTGGCTACTTGAGGGAGGGAGAGAGTAGG
This sequence comes from Dipteris shenzhenensis, assembly GCF_047967505.1. NCBI lineage: Eukaryota > Viridiplantae > Streptophyta > Polypodiopsida > Gleicheniales > Dipteridaceae > Dipteris > Dipteris shenzhenensis. Next base: position 41,183,708 of record NC_141628.1, on the reverse strand, counting down.
GAGAGAGAGGGAGAGAGAAAGAGAGAGAGGGAGAGAGAGAAAGAGAGAGAGGGAGAGAGAGAGAAAGTTTATGGGAATGAAACGTGGCGAGAGGAGAGAGGAAAAGAGAGAGAGAGAGAGAAGAGAAGAGGGAGACTTAGGGAGAGAGAGGGAGAGAGAGAGAGAGAGAGAGAGAGAGGGAGAGAGAGAGAGAGAGAGAGAGAGGAATGAAACTTCTGTGCTAGAGGGAGGGAGAGGGAGAGAGAGAATAAGTGGGATGAGGATAGAGAGAAAAATACTTAAGAGTTGTCAAAGAGAGAGAGAGAGAGATTAAGAGAGAGAATGAGGTGTCTTGACTATGGCTACAAGGAGATTTAGGAGGAGAGAGAGAGAGAGAGAGAGAAAGTAAAGAGAGTTTTATATATTTACATCTTTTATATTATATTTTTAAATGAGAGAGAAGAGTAGGGAGAGAAAGAAAGAGAGAGGAGAGAGAGGGAGAGAGATTAAGAGAGAGAAGCCGGTCTCTTGGGGACCTTGGCTTCTCTTGGGGACCGTGGCTCCTTGAGGGAGGGAGAGAGTAGGGAGAGAGAGGGAGAGAGAGAGAAAGAGAGAGAGGGAGAGAGAAAGAGAGAGAGGGAGAGAGAGGGAGAGAGAGAGAGGAATGAAAAATACTTAAGAGTTATAGAGAGAGAGAGAGAGATTAAGAGAGAGAATGAGGTGTCTTGACTATGGCTGCAAAGAGATTTAGGAGTAGAGAGAGAGAGAGAGAGAGAGAGAGAGAGAGAGAGAGAGAGAGAAAGTAAAGAGAGTTTTATATATTTACATACTTTATATTATACTTTTAAAAAATTATAAAAGAGTGAATTTATGGTTTGTTTTGAAGGTGAGATAATGTTTTTATATATATTCATCTTTTAAATTGAAAAATGTTAACTTTTCTTTAGATACTTGTTCTTTATTTATATCACATGCAGGTTTAGCCTCTACATCACAACCCCTTCTTTTGCATATTTAAGCCTCTTAAACCCCAGCACATTAAAATGAACACAGAAAAAGAAATTATTTATTGCTTTTCTTCGCTTCGACGGTTGGTTTAGCATAGTTTAGCATAGATTAGATTGCCTTAGAGGAGAGACAATTCTCCAAGTTGCCAATCGAAGCCATGCTCAAATTTTTCTAACTAGTTCCTAATCGTTGTCAGTCCCTTCGCTCACATGCGGTTTAACACTCATAACATGCTATTAAATAAGACCTTTTACCATTTACCAAGAAGTTTATCAGTGGGCAGATTGCATGAGCAGATATCAGTGGACAGATTGCATGAGCAGATATCAGTGGACAGATTGCATATATCAGTGGACAGATTACATGTCATGGGACATATTGGAGCTTGATGATTATTGGTTATTTTTATTGCATTTGTATAAATATTTAAGCTCATTTATTGTCATAAAAATCCTTGTAAAGCCTTTTATGCTATTTTTTACATTTATTGTCATATGAAGCGCCTTGTAATAAACCCGACCATCCCGACCATTCACTAATTAACGAGTATCAGTGGGATGCATAAGTGGATATCATGTGGGCTGCATAAGTGGATATTAGTGGAACAGTTTTTAGTGGATAGATTGCAACAGTTGGGTATCAGTGCTCAGATATCAATGGATGGACAGATTACATGAATCTTCAAGAAGATTGAAGCTTTATCACTAGACGACATTTTATATTACTTGTAAAGCTTTATTGGCTAATTCTTTTACATTTGTACAAATATTTAAGCCTTGTAAAGCCTTTTAGGCTATTTCCCACATTTATTGCCATATGAAGCCTTGTAAAGCCTTTTGGGCTATTTTCCACATTTATTGTATCAAGGGTTGTATATTGTACTTTACTTGTATGTATCTAAATTCTTCATTATCTTTTCTTGTAGGATTATGGAGCAATCAGCTAATGTGATGGCTATGCTAGATGACTCTGAGATCAGAGAATGGGTTTCTGATGTCACTTTGAATTTCAAAGGAAAGGAATATAGCCTCAATGGCTTTGGTAGGTGGACTCGATATCACATGGGTAGAAGAGCCTGGTTTCTTCATCAAAAGGAAAAGAGACTCTTTCTACTTATGTCAAAAAGGGAGTTCAATGGTGTTGAAGATCCATGGGATGCTACTTTCTTCAAAAAAGATATGACTTCAAGCCTTGTAGTAGGCATAATAATTCAGCGAAAAGACACCTTTGTGGATATTTTAACAAAGAGTTTAGATCCTGAAGTTGGCGGTATGCATTTTATTGTGTCAAGGAGAGACGCAAAGACCTTTGTGATGCCTCCTCCTCAACCATCAAAGTTTCCAGAGTTGCAAAGGGCATTGGAGACTCTTTCATATACTTGGGAGCAATTTCCTAGTGTGGTGGCAAAAAGGATGCATGCAAAGATAATGCTTGAATACTTTCAGGATGCAAAATATGCTCTCCATATGCAAGAATCATCACATGAAGGAGATCAAAAAGCTCAGACTTCAATGCAGGGACAAGAAGAACAGGCACACTGTCACAAACCTGTAGAACATGAGCGCAAACTTGTAGAGCCAGAAATGGTGAATGTAACTAAGGATGATGAAAAACAAGCCTTGAGTGCACGGGAATTAGCAAAAATTGAAGAAGATCAAGGTCGATCCACTGCAGTTATGCTAGAAGCTCTTGCTAGCAAACCACGACGTGAAATGCAAAAGGCTAGTACTGCAAGAGCCACGGTTCCAAGCAGTAAGAAAAGACATCGTCCCATTGTAGAGAAAGATAATGTGGATGAAAAACGGTCAAAAAAAGAGAAAGATGAAGAAGACTCAGAATCCGAGGCTGAAGATGATCAAGATGAACTCACATCAATTAAAAATCTTAATCTGCGTCTTAATGAAGCAGTTACAGATGATGATGTGGGATATATCTGGGGTCAAAGGACGTGGTTTGTGAATGCCAAAGATGTGGAAGCTGCAGCTCTGTTTACTAATAGCCGAAGCCTTGATATATCCTATGCAATGCAAATATACGAGGCTTTGAGAGATGGTAAGAAACCCGTGGCAAGTAATGTGGTCTTGCGCCCAATAATGTTTTGTCCAACCAAAAATAGTTTTCTGGATCAAATAACATTTACAGGGCCTACACATTTTGAGGAGATCTTCAGTCAATTCTTTAAAAACACTCTAAAAAATATTCCACATGAACAAGGCGAAGAGGCACAAGGAGAGAATATGCTAAAGGAAGTCAAGAAGGAATTTCTCCTTCATTGCAGATTCCAGCCCATTGATGGTCAACATTGGGCTTATGCTTGTAATCAGATCGCAAGGGAAGCAAAGGAGGGCAAAAGACTCACTCCAGAACAATTTGTAAAGATAAGCTCATTCCATTATTATCCTGCAACGATCTGTATATTCAAGCATGAGATTAAGTATTTGATTGAGTCCGAAAGACTTAATCATTATGTCCATGGAAAGCGTAAGATATCCTCAACATCAGAGGTCTTACAGAAGGCAAGGGTGATATGGACAACATTTGGTTCCCCAAATCCTGATTTGAAGCGAAAGGTCACAAAAGCAGACGCCGACACACTCACAAACTTTTATACTTCTTTGAGTGCAGTTGTGCCTAGGGGAACCCAAGAGCGGGAAGAAAGTATGACAAGCCTCAAGGTGGTGAGGGACAGATATGCCGACTATACTTCTATCATATTTCGTCCTGTTGAAGTGTTCAATGAGATGCTTGAAACGTGCATTGCTTGTGAGCGTGGACAGCTGACCTATGAAGCTCCTTTGTTTATCTCCGGCAAGTCAAAGGTAATGGATAAGAAGGAGTTGACGGCAAGGATGTGGAGGCCTGTAAAGTACTTACCTGATAAGTATGCATCCATGGCAGCACAAAGAATTTTAAAGAAAGAATGGTTTTTTGGAAAAAAAGACAAAGACCACTGCATGGAAGAATGCATCAATGTACAGGTGAGGCGTGATGCAGTGCATAGTGCCATCAAGTATTTGCTGTCAGAGAAACAAATTCCACTTACTCATTGCAACATTGACTATAATGTGGTGAAGCATATAGCTTCTTTGTCAACACCCAAGGTAAAGCTATGGGCCAACAGGTGGATTAAAAAGGATGAAGATGGGTCGGAAATAGTAACCTCTTATATGAGAAAAGAGATCCCACAACAGGTGGTTGCATATGTGGAAAGATTAATCAGCGAGATAAGAATGCCAACAGATATGCACCAAAGCTTTCAATTCAATGTAGAGGTTACGGCAGAGTCTGGAAAGCTTGTCAACTTCAGGGGAGTCTCAGAAGATGACTTCTTTAAGAATGAGTCAGCATGGGATAAGCCACAACTATTCTTTATCAATGAAGTTTCTAGCGATGATATCCATAACTTCATTGATAGAATAGTATATACCACCATTAGCAAAGTGGCGATTTGTAACATTGTCATATTTGTTGATAAAAAAGACAAAGAAGCCATGCAGGTTACTCTAGAGCGAGCATATTCATCAGATTTGAAGATCTATAGTGGTGTTTATGCAGCAAAGAGAGGCAAGAGAGAATGTGGCATAGCGATTCAAACTCTTGAATCATTCTTTCTATGTATGCGGAGTCCCAACCCTGATCACTCTTTACAAAAGAACATAAGAGGGAATTCAAATAATTTGAGATTGATGCTAGAAGAGCAAGATATTCCCAGGTCCATACATTATCAAAAAAACAACTACGGAAGTCCTGCAAAAAGTGGGAGTCTCTTGCTTACCATGATGGAGAATTTGCTGCCGGCAGGTTGGGAGGTCACCTTGTGCAGGATGGGATATTTATTTGAGGATCTCCTAAGAAAAGGCAACTCCACCAATATTATTGAAAATAAGCATTTCATGGCCTATTTCCAGCTTCAAGCAGATCTAACCACAGGCTATGAAAAAGAGATAGACCACAAAGACACCGATGACATGGATGATTACCTTGAAGATCATAATGTCCCAGTTGTTGATGATGAAAAGATGGACTTACATGACCCATTCACAGAGAGGTTGGTGGATGAAGACAAATATGATGATGCCCTCTTTGATAATTATGGCTCGCAGGGTTATGAAAAAAGGCCACTACGACAATACTTAGCGGTATGAACTCTCTATTTCTCAACTAAATACAATTTTTTAAATAAGATTTAAATTTAAAGATAATGAATCTAATCTCTCATATTTGTTTACAGGCAATAGAGGGAGAAGAAATGGATGAAGTCAATACGGAGGCACTCCCTTCTACTTCAACAATGCAACCACCTCTAAATTTGATTGAAAAATCAAATTTAGCTGCATTAGATAAAATGGAGAGCTCATTTCAAGTTAAGATCGTTTTGAAACGAGAATCTCAGTATTTAAGCTTTGGTAGAGAGGAGGTTTCAATCCTCTCCAATCCTTTAAAAGAGGTTAATGACAATGTTATCTTGGCCATTCTCAGGTAATGTTTATTTATTTATTGCTACTTCAATAAGCTAACATTTGTTTATTTATTCACAGTTCAGTTATATATCAGTTTCCTAGTGCAGAATGCAAATCAATTCTATGAGCTAATGTTTGTTTATTTCTTGGTGCAGTGTAGTTATTTCTCAACTTCCTAGTACAGTGCAGCATCGTGTCTACATGCTCGATGCTCTCCTTTCTTCTATTCTTAGCTCTCCTCAAAAGACTATAGAAGATGTTTGTACCTGGTTAAGCCCTTTGAATTTAGATGGGGTGCGAGTCATCTTAATGCCTTATCACGAGGCGTAAGTATCAACTCTAACCTTATTTTTACTATTTCTTTGGCAAGTTTGTGTAAAACAATAATCATTTTTATTCTGGTCGTGTAGCTCACATTGGAGTCTGATCTTCTGGGACCTTGAACTCAACCATTTATGGTTTGTGAATTCAATAGAAGGCTATCATGCCAACTCCCCAAGGTAATTATTCTCTTAATATTTTTGATACTTTCTTATTTTGTATCTTATGATCATGACATATTAATATATTTCATATGTCATGCTGGACAGTGCTGCATAATATCGGCTAGTATCTGCTGTCAGAACAACCACGGAGCAACAAGATCAAGTAGAATTCAAAAGACGTCTGCCAGTGGAGCAAAAAGATGGACACAGCTGTGGGTGGAGAGTCGCCTACAACTGCATGTTGTTTCTTAGAGAGATTTTTGATCTGGAATTACCAGTCAAAATGGAATCATATATAGAAGCTGATCTGCTAGCATTTCGGGCTGAGAGTATTCAGCATCTAATTACTACCATTGGGAAACAACATGAAAATATGACTACATTGCAGCATGTATAAAACCTTATCTTTATACTTGTATACTTGTTCCAGCCTTTAATTGGGATGTATAAATCTCATAACTTTTTTATATTTTCTTCCAAAAGGAGAAGAGAATGAGTTTAATGAAAGCATGCTATCTTTATACTTTTATAATTATTTAAACCATTAATTTTATTTGGGATGTATAAATCTCATAACTTGTCTAATGAAAGCATGCTATCTTTATACTTCTATGATTATTTAAACCATTATTTTTATTTGGGATGTGTAAATCTCATAACTTTTTAAATTTTTCATCCAAGAGAAGGAGAGACTCACTCTAATGAAAGCGTGTATGAAACCTTTTTAAATTTTTGCTCCAAGCAGAGGAGAGACTTACACTAATGAAAGCATATATGAAACCTTATCTGCTTGTTTAAGCCTTTATTTGGGATGTGTACATCGCATAACTTTTTTATATTTTTATGGCAGAAGGAGGATGTGGAGGACATAGCAAGTGAAGAAGAATACGATGTAGACTACTCCCTCAATAAGATGAGTCATAAAAATATGAATCTATTGGAGCAGATTGGAAGTTCATTCACTGCTATGTTGTTAATTCGACAACAACCTCATTTTTTTGAATTTGGTGAAGAAGAGATTTCAATCCTCTTGAATCCAAAGAATGAGGTTAATGTACAACCATCCTCAGGTTTGATGCAGCCTTTTCCTTGGCTTTATACTTTGCTTATTTTGATTAAACCCAAGAAGCTAATACTTTTTTTTTAAATATAGCAATGTTATAGCAAATTTTCCACAAAATATACAAAGCGTTTCATATATGCTCGATCCTCGTATTTCGGAAGTGCTTATCAACAAAGAAGAAACCATAGAGAATGTTTGCAAGTGGTTGAAGCACATTCCTATGAATGACGCACGAGTTATTTTTACAGCATATTATGAGAAGTAAGCATCAAACCCTACTTGTTTTTTCTATTGCATTTGCTAGAATTGTCTCAAACACAGTAATTATTCTTTATTGATAATGCAGCTCACATTGGAGTCTGGTAGTCGTGGACATCCTTGCGAAGAAGTGCTTCTTTGCAAACTCAATGACATCCGTCCATGGCAATGTGTTAGAGTAAGTATAGACTACACTTGTTGTCACTTCTTGACATGTAGATTGATATGCAATGCACATATTCACTGTTGTTATATGTTTTGATATGCAGATCAGCTCGAAAATTAGTAGATGCTATCGACATAGTAATGCGGCAATGTGACTTGGCACAACAAATAGAGTATATAACATGTCAGGTATCACATCAAGATAATAGCCACATCTATAATTGTGGATGGAGGGTGGGCTACAATTGCTTTTTGGTACTTGGTCAAATTTTTGAGATGCAAAATGACACCACACTATCAACATATACGGATTTGCATCTCTATGCATTTATAACATGTACCATTCGAGCAATCATTGATTGCGAAATGAATGCCATCAAAGAGTCAAAGAGGATAGATGACCTCAACTCTACAAACATGGCCTCATTAAAAGAATTGGGAAGCTCTTTTAATGTTAGGGTTATGATTCAACATAGACCTCAGTATCTTGAATTTGGGGGAGAAGAGATTTCAATTCTCTCTAGAGCTTCAAATGAGGTCAATAACAACGTTATGATGGCCATTCTCAGGTTTGATACAAACTTTTTCTCTACTTGATAATTCAATATTTTGATTTAATCTAATAAGCTAATAAGCTAATATTCATTTATTTTGATTAAATCTAATAAGCTAATATTCATTTATTTGTTGGTGCAGTATAGTTATCTCACGATTTGGTAGAGTCGTACAAAATCATGCGTATATGTTGGATTCCCTCCTTTCTCCTATACTTAGCGATAGCAGAAAGACAATAGCCGATGTTTGTAAATTATTACAGCCTTTACATTTACATGGCGTGCGAGTCCTATTTATGGCATATCATGAGATGTAAGTATCATGGCAACCTTTATTTTCATCTTGTACTGGCAACATTGTGTTAAATAATAATGGTTCTTCATTATTCGTGTAGGGAACATTGGAGTCTGGTGGTTTGGAACCTTGAAGACAACTATTGTTGGTTTGTTAACTCCATTGCAGGCTTTCATGGCTCAGTGCAAATGTAAGTATTCTATTAATCTGTTGTTACTTCTATATTATGTACCTTATGTGATAGATACACTAAGTTTTTTTAATATGTCACGATGAGCAGGTCGATTGAGAAGTTGGTATCTGCTATCAGAGGAACAGGACAGTACAAAGACTCGGTAGACTTCCAAAAGTGTTTAGTAGTAGAGCAGGAAGATGGGCATAGTTGTGGGTGGAGAGTTGCCTACAACTGCATGTTGATTTTCAAAGAAATTTTCTCACTTATGCCACAGATCTCATCGGAAGACTCTTTGGAGCTCAAATATTCAGAGGAGGATATACAATTGTTTAGGGCTGAAATCATTCGAGACCTAATTGCTGCCATTAGAATACAACGTGCAACTGAAGCAATACCAGAGCTTCCCTTTAAGGAAGAGGAGACTGAGTCTACTATGAAAGCACTGCATACTACAGAAGAAGTAGAGAACCAATGTACACCTACAGCACCACAGCCTCCACTGGAAGCATCAGAAGAGTTGCCACCGCCTCCGCTTGCATTTAAGGAAGAGGATACTGAGTCTACTCCGAAAGCACTACATACTACAAAAGAAGTAGAGACCGAGTGTACATCTACAGTACCACAGCCTCCATTGGAAGCATCCGAAGAGTTGCCAGAGTCTCCACTAGAAGCATCACAAGAGTTGTGATGCATGTATGATGTTGTGTTTGTAGTTTTTGTTGATTATACACCAATTTGTGACTTATTACTTAAGTGGCATAATCATGATATTTATATAATTTCTTTATGCACACAATTTTATGATATGAATGTGTGATGATGTGATTATTTGGAAATAAATCCTTGTGTGATGAGAATTCTGATATGAATATTTGATGATGTAATATTTGTAATATATTTATTTCATGCACACAATTTTATGATATGAATGTGTGATGATGTGATTATTTGAAAATAAATCCTTGTGTGATGAGAATTTTGATATGAATATGTGATGATGTAATATTTGTAATATATTTCTTCATGCACACAATTTTATGATATGAATGTGTGATGATGTGATTATTTGGAAATAAATCCTTGTGTAATGAGAATTTTATTCAGTTGGACAGTCTCCACTCACTTAAAGTAGAGCATTCGCAATGCTTCTCTCACTTTATTCCAACCCTTATCCTTATCATCTCCACTCACTTAAAGTAGAGCATTCAATCTCCACTCGCTTTATTCCAACCCTTATCATAGTGAACACATCGTGCCACTCACTTTATTCCAACCCTTATCCTTATCGTAGTGAACACATCGTGCCTTAGTGCACTTGTATTCTTCCATCCTAGTCTTTCCACAAACACTCTCTTATTTCTTACATCCTAGTCCTTCTGAGTAACTTGTATTCTTCTATCCTAGTCCTTCCGCAAACACTCTCAGAGTCTTCTTTCATCCATCCTGATAACCAAGTATTCTTCTATCCTAGTTCTTCCACAAACACTCTCTTCTTTCATCCATCCTAGTGCTTCTCATTAACTTGTATTCTTCTTGTATTCTTCTATCCTAGTCCTTCCGCAAACACTCTCAGAGTCTTCTTTCATCCATCCTGATAACCAAGTATTCTTCTATCCTAGTTCTTCTGCAGACACTCTCTTCTTTCTTGCATCCTAGTGCTTCTCATTAACTTGTATTCTTCTATCCTAGTCCTTCCGCAAACACTCTCAGAGTCTTCTTTCATCCATCTTGATAACCAAGTAATCTTCTATCCTAGTTCTTCCTCCGCAGACACTCTCTTCTTTCTTGCATCGTAGTCCATCTTCCTTTCTTTATCATCTCCCCACCCATGGATGTCCTTGGCATTGTCGAAGACGTGGAGTTCGGAATTAACAATCTCAAAGAATGGATTGCTGACCAAGGAGCACAGAGAGAGGCCAGAATTCGACAAGGTTCTCCTTTGACACACATGGAGAGAGAGGAATTTGCTGCACAAAGGCACGCAGAGAGGGAGGAGACTCTCAAGATAGCAGACAGTGAAAGACTTCTAAGACGTATGATAAAAGCACGACAAGATCTATTAGATTTCTTAAGTAACCTGCGTTATCGCAGCTCTCGTCATGGGCGATTTGATGCGGATGCTGAGAGAACAATAAGAGCCTCTCAGAGAAATTATAAAGAAACAATTTGTGATTGCTTAAACTTCTTCTTCGCATGTAATTATGTTGAGGATACAGCTGTGGAGGCAGTGAAGGATTGGGTTGTTGAGAAGATAAGAGAGACCAATGATGAGATCTTCTAGACTTAGATAAGAGAGACTGTATTAAGGTGTTTTTTGACACCATATGGCTTTGTATTAAGGTGTTTTTTGACACCATATGGCCTTGTATTAAGGTGTTTTTTGACACCATATGGCTTTGAGTAATATGATCTACTTCTTGTACAAATGTGATGTTAAGATGATGTTAAGAGAGACTGTATTAAGGTGTTTTTTGGCACCATATGGCTTTGAGTAATATGATCTACTTCTTTACAAATGTGATGTGCTCTTTTTGAAATGTACTCTAGTTTTCATAACATGTCACGCCATTTTTTCTAATTTGATTTTTTAAAATCTTACTTTTTTGTCTCTTTTAACAATGTGATGTACTCTATTTTTAACATCTCATGTCATTTTTTCTAATTTGATTTTTTTAAATCTTCCTTTTTGACTCAATGTTTTGTTTTATAAGAGCCTCTTTTTTTGAAATGTTTTATCCAGAATTATCTCACAAAATGAATTTGGACAGTGCAAGAGTCCAAAATTAATGAAATAGGTGTTATACATGTTTCCTCGACATCGATCACACAGACATTTGATTTTTTGCTCCAACCACATTTTGCGATGGTGGATACGGAGGGATTCATCCTCACTGGAGCTACTTGTTGAAGATGGAGACATCCTACAAACAAACAACCCACCAAATTTGCTCTTCTTCAAATGCTTAATTTAAACTATGTGTTGCGTCTATTTTCGCGTCTATAGTCGCATCTAACATTGCATCCAACAACTCGTCTAAACGCACGTCTACTCTGTGTTATTAGACGCGCCAATAGATGCGACTATAGACGCGGCTTTTAAACCTGCTTTTCGGCGCGCCGCTCGCTTTGCTTTTCTTTTCATTACTTAAACTTTGCGAGCGTCTTCCTTCCTTCTTTATTAGCAGTTCCATAGATTCGAAGCTTAAGAGAGAGCCTCCCATACATAGTTCCAAGCTTTCACTCAAGAGAAAGGGACCGTACCTACACTTACTTCCAAGCCTAAAGGAGAGGAGGAGTACGAACAAGGAGAAGAAACAAGTTTGGAAAAGAAAGAAGAACCTTCCATACCTTTATCCAAGTAAGTCCTTTTGAAGTTGTTCTTGTTTGGAAGTTTTCTCTTTCTAGTTTTGTACTTTCTCGCATCCAGGAAACGCAGGATCTAGGTATAAACATCACGTTCTTTTGTCGAGCGCAACGTCCTTTTCGATTTTTTAGTAATCTCGCCTGTCGGAGTGTGTCTATAGGCATGTCTGAGGGTGCGTCTAAAAGTGCATCTACAAGCACGTCTAACCGCGCATCTGGCTTGTTGCAGACACACACAGATGTGTCTGTAGATGCTCACACAGACGCCCTGTTAGACGCACTTTTAAATGCACTGTTGGACACGCTGTTAAATGCACTGTTAGATGCACTGTTAAACGCATTGTTAGATGCACTGTTAAATGCACTGTTAAACGCTCTGCTAGATGTGTCTATAGACGTGCAAATCAGACGGGTCTATAGACGCGCTCTGACAGAGCCTCTTTTTTCTTCCCCTTTCTTCTCAGCTCATCAGTAATAGATTTGTTTCCTTTTTTCCAGTTCAACATGTGGCCAGGAAGTGCTTCTAGCTCACCTAATCGGCGGGAATCTATTTGGAAGGACTTATATAATCCTTTAGGGCACCCTCCTAGTCCTACGGAGTTATACGGGTATATGACGGGTACCCTTAACACTCCCCAAGAGTCGGCACTACAGACTCTGAGCCACCCCACACTGCCTGAGATCACCCCAGCGGAGTCAGCACAGCCGTCTTATGCCCCTTCCCCCGTACTGTCTTATGCCCCTTCCCCCATGCCGTCTTATGTCCCTTCTGCCATCCCGTCTTATGCCCCTTCCCCCATGCCGTCAGGAGGTCCTTCTGTCTCGGCGAGCCGTCGACGTACTCCCCAGCCGTCGAGACTCGGTTCTCCAGCTACGAGTGGTCAACATAGTCCCGTGCAGTCCCCAGCTACGAGTGGCCAGCGTACGAGCTCAACACGATAGGGTAGCAGGCGTAGTAGCAGGGAGAGCGGTGGCGGATGCATGGCACAATGCTTTGGGCCATGTGGCAGTGAGGAGGAGGATGATTCAGATGATTTAGACGTGCCTCTGGGTGATGGTACGATTTATTATGACATCACTCAGACAGGAGGCATCTTGATGGATGCGCGGGGGAAGGACATCATGGCCTTCATGCACTCTGTAATTGCTAACAATTACAGAGATTGCTTTATCCACTATAAAGACCACCCAAAGAGGTTGGCTGATGAGACCCTCGCTACTGTTCGCTCTAGGTATCCTAACCCCCCCAATCGCTAGTTCACAGATAAATGGGGGAAGTCAAAGATTGTTACGATACTTAGCAATAAAAGATCTTCGCTTACGAGGCAGGCACTAGCGGAGCTTGCCAGGTCAACCTCCAAGGGGCCCGCCCCACACCGCTCACAAGCGTGAGTGGAAGAAGGCAATGAAGTCAGCGAGGGAGGACCCCAGTCTGCAGCACATGGAGGCATGGAGGATCCAGATGGAGGAATATGGAAGCACGCATTTTGGAGCAGGGGGTGTTGAATCATGGGAGGCCCAATTCGTAAGTATCGATCTCAAATTATATTGCTTATGTAGTTTATTAGGAGGTTGGTTGTTTCTTTGTACTAATCCCTCCACAAAGTGTGTCGCGGTCATGCAGCTTGAGATCGTGGGCAGATACCCTACTCCAGTGGAGACAGCCTACCACCGCCACCATCGCAGAGGAGATACATGGAGGCACTTCTATGATGACGGGTTGATTACTGAGAAGCAGTATACCCGAGCTACTGGAGCGGCCCCCCAGGTATTTGAAAGTAATTAAATAATGCCAAAATTATAAGTAAAGATTTGATTTTTCATACATTGATATATGTTGTCCCTTGTTTACAGGCCCGTGCACAAGACGATGAGGAAGAGGAGGAAGGAGGCACAGAAGGGAGCACAGAAGGGAGCGTGGAAGGGAGCGAGGACCTAGAGAACATAGATTAGTCGTATAAGTAATGCTAGCTACTCTTTTTTGTACTTAAAGCCACTGGCTTGGCTTCGTGCCTCTTGTATATAGACGCCTCTTATTTTTTGTACTTGAAGCCACATGACGTGGCTTAGCTTCCTTATTTTTTGTACTTGAAGCCACATGACATGGCTTAGCTTCGTGATATATGTATATACAAGCACTTTTTGAGCTTTCAATTTTATTGCGTTTTGGAGTTGTAATATTTTATTTGGAATTGTAATTAAAATGCGATTGGCTGTAAGAATTGAATTACAGAATGTGGATATGGGATTCTTGTAACTATATAGCATACACAACATACACAGTATTCTGTAAATTTTTTTTTTTTTTAAAAAGTGCGTCTATCAGTGCGTTTAAAAACACGTTTATATTCGCGTCTGTCTGTTCGACTTGCATCTATACATGCGTCTATAAGAGCGTTTATAAGCACGTCTATTTATGCGTCTAACTGCGCGACTATACACGCGTAAGTCTGATATATAGACACGCAATTAGACGTGCAAATAGACGCGCCCGTAAGTTTTTTATTTAGTTCATGAAACGCGTCTGTGCACACGTCTATGGGTGCTTTGTCTTGTTGTGGACCCTGATTTGCTCCATGGGTTGAAGTCTCCGCCCTTGCAAAAACTTGATTTGTCACATGAAGGCTATGTGGCTCACAAGAAGATGACAACACAATGTTAGAAATTGCAGAGCCCTCCATGCTTGCAGCTCGCTTCATTGCCCAAAGGCTTTGTCACCCATGGAAACCCGACTCCCCAAGATTTGCAACAATGGTAGAAGCCATTTCTGGAGCTGCATCCAAAACAAAATACAAAAACCTTTTCAGGTATGTATTGGCTCAATTGTATAATTGGATCACACAGATTCCATAGAACAAACATGAGCAAAAATCAATTGGCATGATTAGCAAATCAAAAGCGAGCATACCAACGTATTTAGGAGGTAGATAGCCAAAGATTCTAGCCCATCTCCTCTTAGAAAAGAATTTGGAATCAAGTTGGATGGATTGAGATATTTGTTAATGAGCTCTTGCCAAGCACTCGTGCAAATATTTTCCGATTCAAAGGCAGTAAGTTGCTTAGAGTGACCAAGGATATGGTGGCAGGAAGTAGAAATCATAGGACAGTTAAAAGGAAAAATCCACATGGAAGGCACATGGCTCTACCGTCTATTTCAAAAATCAAATCCCCCTATCCTCCCCTTGCCATGCATTAGCCTCCTCTACCCACCCCATGTCATTTGTTACCTTTAGATGCAAGCTTTCCCAACCCTAAATTTGAGACCTTAGTCCTATGATCATCAATAAGCAATATGTTTAATGGCTTTA
Organism: Dipteris shenzhenensis; assembly: GCF_047967505.1. Taxonomy (NCBI): domain Eukaryota; kingdom Viridiplantae; phylum Streptophyta; class Polypodiopsida; order Gleicheniales; family Dipteridaceae; genus Dipteris; species Dipteris shenzhenensis. The sequence continues at coordinate 41,168,595 of NC_141628.1, read as the reverse complement.
GATCCTTGTGAATCAACCTAAGCCGACCTATTAAAACACAATTCTTAGATACCTTCTGAAGGTCACAGGTGTAGGTTCATCATCATCCAATTGCCTTAGAGTACCTAAGGATGTGGCAGAAGCAGGTAGACATCATGGGGTGTGTTAGAATGGAAAATCCAATTGCAAAGCAAGCCTTTGATTCAAAAGTAGAGTAAACCCTCTCTTGATGTAGCTTCACCTAATATCCAAACGCCTCACGTCTAGAGGTTAGTTCTCATGGCTATAGTGCACATGACATGAAACATACATAATCCTTTACTCTTGTTGAGAGGTTGATTAGATCACTTAGGGCAAGGGTGCAGGATTGTCTCTAAACTTACTATCTGCTCATCAAGGTGCTCCTGGGAAAGATACAATTAACTTTGGAGCTTTCATATCCAACCACATCATGGACTTATTTCACTTCTGTCCACCATTATATTTTGCTCTCTCTCTCTCTCTCTCTCTCTCTCTCACTGTGTGTGTGTGTGTGTGTGTGTGTGTGTATGTGTAGTCCCATCTATCATCCAATCGCCCCACCTCTTGAGCTTAGTTCTCATGGCTATAGTGCACATGACATGAAACACACTTAATCCTTTACTCTCCTTGAGAAGCAAGGCTAACTTCTCAAAGAGGATAGATTAGATCACTTAGGGCAGAGGATGCTGGCTTATCTCTAGACATACTGCCAGCTCGATGACATGAAACATACATAATCCTTTACTCTCGTTGAGAGGTTGATTAGATCACTTAGGGCAAGGGTGCAGGCTTGTTGCCTCTAAACTTATTCCATTTCTGTCCACCATTATATTTTGCTCTCTCTCTCTCTCTCTCACTCTGTGTGTTTTTGTGTGTTTAGTCCCATCTATCATCCAATCACCTCACCTCTCGAGCTTAGTTCTCATGGCTATAGTGCACATGACATGAAACACACTTAATCCTTTACTCTCCTTGAGAAGCAAGGCTAACTTCTCAAAGAGGTTACATTAGATCACTTAGGGTAGAGGATGCTGGCTTATCTCTAGACATACGGCCAACTCGATGCTCCTAAGAAAAATACAAATACCTTTAATGATTACTGGTCCAAACACATCATGGCCTTGTTTTATTTCACTTCTGGCCTACCATTATATTTTTTTGTCCTCTCTCTCTCTCTCTCTCTCTCTCTCTCTCTTTCTCTCTCTCTCTCTCTCTCTCTCTCTCTCTCTCTCTCTCTCTCTCTCTCTCTCGGTGTAGCCCCACCTATCATCCAATCGCCTCATGTCTCAAGCTTAGTTCTCATGGCTATAGTCCACATGACATGAAACATACTTGATGCTTTACTCTCATTGAGAAGCAAGGCTAGCTTCTCAAAACAAAGGTTAGATTAGATCACTTAGGGTAGAGGGTGGTGGCTTATCTCTAGACATATTGCCAGCTCATCAACATGCTCTTAGGAAAGATATAATTACATTTAATGATTACTGGTCCAAGCACATCATGGCCTTGTCTCTAACTAATACACTAACTTATTTCACTTCTGGCTTGCCAGATCATCAAGATGCTCTTAGGAAAGATACAATTACATTTAATGATTACTGGTCCAAGCACATCATGGCCTTATCTCTAACGAATACACTAACTTATTTCACTTCTAGCCTACCCCCCCCCCTCTCTCTCTCTCTCTCTCTCTCTCTCTCTCTCTCTCTCTCTATGGGTCTGTGTAGCCCCACCTATCATCCAATCGCCTCATGTCTCGAGCTTAGTTCTCATGGCTATAGTCCACATGACATGAAACATACTTGATGCTTTACTCTCATTGAGAAGCAAGGCTAGCTTCTCAAAACGAAGGTTAGATTAGATCACTTAGGGTAGATGGTGCAAGCTTATCTCTAGACATAATGGAGTAATGTGACCCGTCTATGATGGGCTAGAGGCCTGCTCTGCTGGGTCTCAACATGGGATCTCAAAAGCAACCTTGCTAATTTGAGAATGGCATCCAAAGTTGTGTTGCCACATGCTTTCAAGATGGCAACAAAGGTAAAGCTACTTGGCGACAGAACTTGCTCCTACATTCGCACATAAAAGGCAAAGGCTTCCTCGCTTTCTTCTTGTTTAACATACCCCAAGATCATTGTACTCCATGTAAGCACGTTAATTAAAGACTTGCAATGCTCCCACATTTTATGAACATGTCCACCAAAGTGGTTCCCACAGAAAAATCAAACTCAAAGCCAATCTTTAAAACTTTAGAGTTGTTTCCTAAACTTCCTTTAAACTTGCTTCCCCTCTTCCATCATGCAAGGCTATACTGTTGCATGCCTTACCATGACATCCAAGCATACAAATACAAAGCCAACACATTCTCGCACTACAAGGCATAGGCCATTTTCCGACGAAAATACCGACACTTTAGAGTTGTTTCCTAAACTTCCTTTAAACTTGCTTCCCCTCTTCCATCATGCAAGGCTATACTGTTGCATGCCTTACCATGACATCCAAGCATACAAATACAAAGCCAACACATTCTCGCACTACAAGGCATAGGCCATTTTCCGACGAAAATACCGACGCTTTTTACATATATATATATTTTTTTCATGGGCGCAAACGTCGCTATGTCGCTAAAAGCGTCAGAAAAGGACTGTCGCTATAAAGTGTCGCTATATGGCGACACTGGCAAACGTCGCTATATAGCGACACTTAAAACATTGCTATATAGTGACACTGGTAAACGTCGCTATATAGTGACGATTAACAGAAGTAAAAAAAAAGGGTTAGTGGGACAGGGCTTCCTTTTGGCCCTGTTTAGCCCCACTAATCCTTTTTTTTTTTATAATTATAAAACAAAGTTTTTTTATAACAAAATTTCCCTTGCGAGAAGGGTGATACAAAATTGTTCTTGAGAAATGATGAGCAACAAAAGCATATACATGTCGGACATATACAACATTGTTTGTGACAAAATTACCCTTTCGAAAGGGCGATACAAAATTGCTCAAATGAGCGGATATACAAAATGTTATTCGTCGCTATATAGCGATGTTTTTAATTAAAAACGTCACTATATAGCGATGGAACAGAGGAAAATGTCGCTATATAGTGATGCTTACAGTCACTTTTTTGATGTGGCATCAAAAGAAGCTCAAACATGCTATTTTATAACTGTTAATATCTCTTCTTCATGCTTATGTTGTGATTTTATAAGTGTAGATGGAAGGGACGAGTGGAAGCTCGTCCAATGATGCGCCAACGCCCGGGAGCATGAAGTGGCTTACGGAAAGGTTATACTATCATTGCACTCATTGCAAGCGAGAAGTACGACATCAACGTCGTATTATCATGCGCCACTTGCGGATGTATGGGGAGGAGCCGGAACCAATACCCCCCATTGGTGTTGCACATGTTGATGGACCATCGGTACGTCAAAGCTATTTAAGTTCGCAATCTTATTGTATACCAGGAAATAGAAGATCTTATATTTACACAGAATCTTAAAACAGGATGAGGAGGGTGACGAGGGTACACATATACCTTCTCACTTTCAGCAAGACTATAGTCTCCCGGATGACGACGAGGGTATGGTCGACATGATGGATTCCAATTGTAGGGGCACTATGTCCCACGTACACATGATGTCAGAGTCTGAGGTCAAAATGCGAGAGTTGCAATCAACACAATTGTACGAGGGTGCTAGGATGTCTAAACTACGTGCTTGTCTCTCAATCTTGAATCTACAAATATAGTATGGATGGTTGGATACAAGTGTCTCGGCCTTAATGAGGTTAGCCCTTGCATTAATTTGACTCATTATTTGGATATTGTTTGTTTTGAGAATCATCATTTGGATAGTGTCTTTGTCATAGGTTGCTCCAGAAGATGTTGCCTGCACCAAATACCATGCCTGCATCAAGAGATGAAGCGAAAAAGATGCTAACAACGGTGGGTATGTATTATGATACCATCCATGCTTGCCGTAATGATTGTATTCTCTTTCGTCCTGAGCATGGAGATTTGGCTAGTTGTCCAAAGTATGGGAAACAACGATATAGAGATGACTTGCAGGGTGAGCGGATATCGGTAAAGGTCTTGAGACACTTTCCCATCATTGCAAGAATACAACACATGTTCCAATGCAAATCCATAGTGGAGTTGATGACATGGCATGCATCTCATTGGTCCACTGATCACACATTGAGGATTACCGCAGATTGTGCACATAGATAATCAGTGGCCGGACTTTACGAGGGAGCCACACAACTTACATCTTGGGCTAGCCATGGACGGTGTGAATCCTTTCGGGTTACGCTCGACATCTTGGTCGACATGGCCCATAGTTGTGGTGAATTACAATATCCCACCATGGCTAATAATAAAAAAGGGACACCTCATGCTTGCACTACTTGTGCCAAGAAAGTACAAGGCAAAAAACATGGACGTGTACATGGCACCTTTAATAGAGGAGTTACAGATATTATGGAGAGGAGTGCAGGTCTTTCATATTTCCACAGCTCCTAGACATACCAATGATATTTTGGTCAAGGGTATCTTGATGTGGACCATGCATGACTACCCAAGATATGGAGAGTGCGCAGGTATGTGGTTGTCTCTTTACATGTACAATGAGGGATTATGCTTTTTTTACTCTCTTTTGCATGCATGTGTTGTACTAACACATTCATGCACGCGTGCAGGACTTGTTACAAGTGGGTACCATGCTTGTCCTGTTTGTGGACTGGCTCTGAAATCACTTGCACACTACTCCAAACATATGAGGAAAAATGTTTATGAAGGTCATGCTCGATACCTTCCACTCGACCATCTCGCACGTGGAGGTCAGCTTGATCCACCACCATCATATTTGAAGGCAAGTGATTGGATTCAAGCTTGGAGGGCGAATGGAGAGGAACCTCCTCCTGGTATGAAGAGGCTATCGATCTTTCACGAGCTTCCTTATTGGGGTCAGTTACAAATCAATCATCTCTTGGATCCCATGCATATCTTCAAGAATGTGAGGGCTACTATTTAGGCACACTTGGTTGGTTCCAAGGGCTCGAGAGGAGTGTGAGAAGACTTGCATCTATGAATAGGATGTCTCGTTTGTGGCCCCAAGTGCATGCTTCAGGAAAAGTTGTCCTCCCGAAAGCAACGTGGATCCTCTCTACGAGGGAGGAGGCAGCGGTCAAGGCAGACATTGCCTCTTTTCAAACACCGACAGGGTACATGCGTTGCTTGAAAGGAGCATTTTTAAAGGACAATAAGCTTAGTGGCCTCAGGTCCCATGATTGGCACAAGGTCTTACAGGTATTCTAAGTAGAATTAGTGTACCAATAATCGTGATGCATTAGCATAATTATTATTATGTTATATTGTTGACATGACTTCATTGTTGCTTTGATAGTTCATCCTCCCAATTACAATAAAAGGGTGCTTACAAGAAGATGTTCGAAATGCTATATTCAAGATCTGTGGTATTGTGAGGTATGCTTACTATCAAATCGCATTATGTATTTTCTTCATGGACATGTGAAATAGGTGGATATCTCAAATATCTTACATATGCATGGACATGTGAAATAGGTGGATATCTCAAAAAGAGATCTCTATATCGAGCATCGAGAAGGCTAGTATGCTTGCTTGAGAAGCACTTTCCCTCGAGCATTATGACAACTCAAGTCCACTTGCTTGTGCACATAGTTGATGAGGTGGCTATAGTAGGTACTGTTCATAGTCGATGGATGTTTTTTCTTGAGCAGTTTATGAAAACTTTAAAGGGGTTTGTAAGACAAAGAGCAAGACCGGAAGCAAGCATGGCAGAGGGATGGCTTGTGCAAGAGTCATTAGTATATATCACAGAGTTTCTTGCATCCACAGATCCTGATATGCCGCAAGCTTGGCACAACAAGGATGATGATCGCATCGTTGGCGAGGTTCCCCAAGGAAAAGGGATTGAAAGAAAGATGAGCGAAGAGCAAATGGAGAAATTCAATAAGTTTTGTATCCTCAATAGCCCTGAGATGCAGAAGTGGATTGAGAGATATGAAGTGGCCAAAGCAGAAAGAATAAATGCAAGGACGAGATTCAGAGTAATGTACAGGCGATCACAACCATATCCACGAGATCTGGCTCTTCTCCCTACTCACATGTCACTTGATTGGCTACAACTGGCTCTATATAAAGCCAAACGTGATGGAGAGACAATAAACGAGTGCGAGTGAGAGTTATCATCTGTATGTATGGTGCATGTAAGTTTCTTACCTCTTGACATAATTAAGTAATTATTTGTGGCAATATATGCTATAAAATAGATGCATCTTCATTGTTTTAATGATGCTCTTTTGCAGTACAAAAAGTACAGTGCATTATGGTCATATGGACACCATTTTCGTGTGGAATGCATCGATTCAAAGAGAGTCACGTATGATTGTGGAGTCATGTCTGACTTCACATAAGATAGCTGAGCAAGTGCTTCAGATACCAATCTTCTCTCCTCACAGTTGGATTATTGTGGAACCATACACGACATCTATGAAATTGATTTCAGACGATTTACTATTTTCATTCTTGATGTAAAATGGTTTAGAACTACTTACAACAGTCCCCATGCGACAGTGAGAAAAGATAGTAGCGGTCTCTTTGCAATAGACTCCACCAAACATCGGACCGATGAAAGTGATACTTTTGTTCTTCCCGAGCACTGTGAGCAGGTGCATACTAATGATTTAATTAGTCGAAGCTTTCATTTTTAAAGTCCATTGATACATGTACTTGAGCATAATTTCATATATATAATTGACGACATTTGGCACCCATCTTCAATATAGGTAGTTTTTCATCCGGATCGTTCTGATCCAAGATGGTGGTACGTGATCCAAGTTGCACCACGAAGTAAGCAAATTTTTGAAGATCGAGATGTGGATATGGAGATGCCACTACCAATGCCGGATCGAATTGATGAATCTAGTGAAGAAGATGTAGATCACCATATGAGCCAAGAGGAAGATGCGCATAATGACATCGCATGGGAGAAGGATGGAGATCACGATATTGATGAAGAAGACAACAATCATCAAGATCAATCACCACACCTAATCTTTATTGAAGAAGATGATCAAATACTTTTAGGTGAACGTACGATGCTAGAGTACGATGATGATATAGGAGATCAACTCGGTATAGAGTTGGAGATAGACTTGCTTGGCACCTTAGACTTGGCTCAAGATGAAACAGTTGATGTAAATGCTCTTATTTGATTTTTCTCATCTCAAACTTGGACATGAATATATGAGCTTCAAAGGCTTGATGTACATGCTCTCATTTTTTTATTCTCTATGAGCTCAAACATGTATGAAAATTTAATAAAATTTGTTATTGGAAAAAACTAACTTTTAAGGCTTATAAAAAAAAAAAAACCTCTCTGTAAAAACGTCGCTATAATATTTTGTATCAGTGTCGCTATATAGCGACTTTTAGCAATAGTCACTATATAGCGACGATTTAGGAAACCCACTTTTCATACCGACGATTAATGCTAAGTGGGCGCTAAACATCGGTACGTAAACATCGCAATAGGATCCGTGTGTAGTAGTGTTGTCTTGCTTCCTACAGCCCATGATCATGCTAGACCAAGAAGACACACTAAGATAGATCAAGATGGCAGGCAGATGCCTAATGGGAGTTGTCTAGACCTTCGATTCTTGTGAATGCTCCTCAGATTGACCTTCAAAGGCTACACATGTAGCTAAGACTCTACGGAAAGCACATATTCAGTTGCAATGCCACTACCAAAGGGTGGCTTGAATGACCACTATGCCTTAGTTCAACTTCCACAAATATCAATTGTACCGGTATGAGCTCTTACTTGTATGCATGCAAGCTTTGCATAACTATAAATTGTGTTAAATGGGAGATGGATTTGCTCATTCATTGATGATTCTACCCTTGGCCACACATAGACGCAACCCATGTGATCCTTTTAAAGGATCTTAAATTTGAAGGGAAAAGTAAAGAATGTAAATATTATATATATACATATAAATGTATATATAATTATAAAGTAAAATATATAAATATCTATGTATATAAATTTATGTTTATATACATATATATTTGTTTATTTATCTATTTAAAAACAAATATATATTTATATTTATATTTAAATATACATATTTTTAAAGTATAAATACAAATAAATATACATACATACATACATACATACACATGTATATATGTATGTAATCTCTCTCTCTCTCTCTCTCTCTCTCTCTCTCTTACACACACACACCTCTCTCTCTCAACCTCACGTCTCATGTACGGGATTAGTCTCCATATATTATAGAACAGTTGTAATATATTCTCACTCCCACTGTCTCTCTCTGTCTTTATACATACATACATACATATATATATATATATATATATCATAATGTATATTAGATAGTATATAATATGAAATATACTCTCTCTCTCTCTCTCTCTCTCTCTCTCTCTCTCTCTCTCTCTGCAACCATGTCCCTGGTGAGCAACGACAATAGCGTTGACTCTCTATCAACTAGGTTTAGAGCTAGGAGTGTATTTGGGAATTGAAAGCCCGATGTTCTCAATGTTTTAGAGAAGAGAGAAAGGCTCTGAAGCCTTATTGTATAGAAATTTTGTTTTATATGAATACATATATACTTTTTATATAGTGCCCCATATTGTCTTCTTTTACAAAATTTATTTTATACTGTCATTGTATTTTGTAACTTTAATTGTTGTTGGCATTAATATTTTCATTCACTATTCTATCCAAAAGCATGCTATCAAATAAATATTTGCGCTATAATGGTCTTTCTGAGCAATCCAGTAAGAATCTCACCACGCAGCAGAAGGCAAATGTGTTCGGCATCGCGTAGGGAGCCCAAAAATGCTAAAACCCACTATGGCATGTATGGAGCCTCTTTGACTATCAAAGAGGCCCCATATGCACCAAGTCAAAGAGGCTCCATACATGCCATAGTAGGTTTTAGCATTTTTGGGCTCCCCGTGCGATGTCGAACACATTTGCCTTCTGCACCATGGTGAAAAAACATCATTTGACCACTCAAATTCACACCAAACTTGCATAAACTGATGGAAAGCATGACGTAACATGTATAATAACATGGGAACAATAATAGAACATGAAAATATCTTTTATTCATTGGCCTCAAAGGGCAGAGATTTACAAAATGATTCAGGTTACACCAAATTAACCTAAACAACATCTAGGGACTAAGGGAGGGATCGGAGCGGATGCGCTTCAAGGCAAGTGCAAGGTCCTTGTCCATCACTGTTACTCTTTTGGCATGGATAGCACATAAGTTCACGTCTTCAAAGAGACCTACTATCATCTGCTCCGTTGCCTCTTAAATTGCTCCCATAGTGCCATAAGTGAAATGCACATCACTCTTGTAATGCCGTGCTATTTCACGTACAACACGTTGGAAGGGTGCATGGGGAATGAGATTGTCCACAGTGCTTTGGAACTTGTGGATCTCTTGAAGAGCCTTCACACCTAATTTTTTGTGCCTCTTAATCTTTGGGGGGCCCTGCACTGACCTTTGGACATGGCTCCATGGCCGCTTGTCTGCTTTGAACTTCTTTCGCCTCTCCTCCCTTGCAACCACCTCTTCAAACTCCTCTTCCTGTGCTCTTCCTGTGTCTGGTGGGTCCTTCGAGGTGGCTTGTGGTGCCTAGGGGTTTGCTTTTGTCCTTGGTCTCTTTTCCTTTTCATGAGGTTGTGAGACAGCAGGCTAAGGATCTTGCAGCTCGTATAAGAGGCTCCTCATACTTGATAATATCAAGGCACAAAGGGTTGATGGTGCTCTTTCGTGCGGTCTACTTGGTTGGATGATTGGGGCCAAGGTTCATTATATCTGCGAGCCCGCCAAATACTTCCTCTTGTTGTGGCCCCTGTAATCTCTCCATCTCCTCTCTTTGCCTTTCTTGCTCCCCTTGTTAGTCTAGATGCTCCATGCCAGGACCCCACAGAGGAGGGAGGGGCAGTTGATCAGGATTGACTGGACTATTTTGCCCCTCTTGGGAGACCTCTCTACTTCCATGGCTAGTTGTGTGGAAGGATTATGAGGACCCATGATCGTGCTTGGATCCTTCAATGTGTTGGGATTCCTCATGGTGCTGAGATCCTTGGGATCCCCCATGAGAGTCGGATGGTGGGGACTCACATTGCTTGGACTCTTGATGGTGAGAATTGCCTTCAGATCTCTACTGATCATTGCCCTCATGGCCACTGGGGCTTGCAGTGTTCGGAGGCCATGGCATTGTGAGGAGGACAACAGGTAGCATCTAAATGATGTCCAATGGGTCTAGCAGTTTGTTTAACTCGTGCCATAGAAATGAGGGATTTTAGGGTTTTGAAGTGCTTTGTATAGTCTTTTTTAAAGCACTTTAGGGTTTTTCTTTTAGATTAGGGATTTTGAGCGCACCTCCTCCCCCCAGTCTTTTGTCACTAGTTTGGTAATACTTAATCTTCACCACCCTCCCTCCCAACCCACTCACCCCTCCGCCGTGCCATGTCGCACATGCAATTCTGTAATTTCCAAACAAATTTCTAAATTTTAGAATCTATAAATGACTCAAAATAGTGTTAACTTTATTCATTAAACATTTTACATTTGGGGCTTGTTGAGATATCGAGCTCCACTCGTGATATGCCAAGGTGACCATTGTGCATTTATGTCATCGACTTGTTAGTTGTAGATATGGTTGGTACATCGCCCATGAATAATAGCTGGATGACAGCTATCTTTATGTACTCTAGTTAGTGGCTCAGTTAGTGTGCCACCAAGGTTAGCTGAGTTCGGTTTGAGACCCACATATAGGGTTCATCTATTCCTTTTGTACTAAGAGAGAGTTCTTTCGGCTTTCACAACTAAGAAGAGAAAAACTATTTTCAGCCTCCACCTTTGTGTGTATTCCCCCATTGTGTATGTGAGAAAGCTACAAGTGAGACTCCTTACTTCTCTCCCACTCTCTTCACATGGTATCAAAGCTCGCAGTTTGTGGTAAGGAGCTCAAGGAAGCAAACCAAGTTCGTGCTATCTTGGTAAGAGGATCAGTGTTGCTTTCCTTTTTCGAGTTTGGGAGCAAATCTCTACAAGTAGCACAGTTGGAAAGTGCAAGAGTGCAATGTCTCAGATTGGGATGCCCTTCGTGATGTGGTGAGAGGGTAGTATATGCTGCGGGACAGAGCAAAGCCCTGAGTCACATTATTTTTTTGATTTGAGGCCATTTCGAGGCCTGTTTTGGTGGTGGAAGTTTTCCACAGGCACTCAGAAAAGTGCCCTATTTTTGTTGTGCGACCATCGTTCCGCAGATTGGTGAAAAGTTACCACAGAAATTGCATCGTATGCCTGTGCGGAGAGATATTGAGAGTGACAGAATCATTCTTATTTCTTGTTGATGCAAAATCGTCACTAGGAAGTGACTGTGTGGTCAAATACCACTTTCGTCAGTTTTGCAAATTTGCCCTTGTGAGGCAGAAGTGGTTTTTGCAGTGACAGAATATTTTTGCAGTGTTCTGTAATGGCATCTGATGCTCTTTCATAAATAGTCATTGAAAAGCTTGACAAGAACAACTTCCAAGCATGGAAGTTTAGAATGAAAATTTTCCTAAGGGAAAAGGCTATTGGGAGTTCATTACTAGAGCTGAACAAGAACCAGTTATTCCTAATGTTCCCAATCAACAGGAGTTACAGGCATTTAAAGGATGGCATGAGAGATACAGAAAAGTTATGTACTGGCTGTCTATTTGTATTTCAGATTCTATGATTCTGCATATTCAGGATGCAAGCACGTCGAAGGAGGTGTGGGATACTTTGACAAAAATATATAGCACAAATACACAAGCCAGGAAAATGCAGCTCAAGTAGGAGTTGCATAATGTGTAGAGGGAAAATATGAGCATCAATGACTACCACATGAAGGTGAAGAAGATTGCTGATGCACTTGCTTCCATTGGGTCGCTAGTGGAAGATGATGATTTAGTTTTTGTGACCTTGAATGGTCTAAGAAAGGATTATGCACAATTCTGGACATCCATTGCCATCTGTGAAAAATTTCCTGATTTTGAGGAGTTGATTGCTCTTCTAATTTTTGAAGAGCACAGAAATGGTGGTGCATCTTCTTCAGGAGGAACTTCAAAAGAAACTGTATTTCACTCGAATGCTGGAAGAGGTAGAGGCACAGGTAGAGTAGGCTGATCTGGAGGCTATGGTAGAAATCAGAATATGCAGCAAATTCAAGAAAACCAATCCTATGGAGGAGGACATGGTAACTTTAGAGGCAGGGGGAGCCAAAGAGGTCGTGGTGGATGGCAGAGAGGCCAAAATGCAAATAGCAATGTTGAATGCTACTACTGTGGTAAAATGGGTCATATGGCTAAAGACTACTATAAAAAGCAGAATGACATTATGAATGGAAAATTGCAGCAAGGCAATTATGCATCCTCTAGTAGACAGGGTGGTGACAGAAATGAGCATTTGTTTATGGTGCAGCACATGACCAATTGTGTGACAAGTGCAAAAGAAAGTGATGATGTGTGGTATGTTGACTCAGGTGCATCAAACCACATGACAGCTCATGCAGAATGGATGCAGGATGTAAGGAAAATGGAAAGATCAGGATTTGTGGAGACTGGTGATAATACTGCACATCCTATTGTGTAGATTGGTAAAATTCCTTTGTCTATGTAGGATGGGAAAAAGAAATACATGTCTGATTCCAAATCTTGTTTTCTTTCAGTAAGCTTCTAAATTGATTCTTCCAATTCATGTTGCTCCAAGTCCAGTGCATGCACTTTGTCATTGAGTTCTTTGTTTTGCAATTGAAGATCTTGTATACTATTATGCATTGCCACAATAGTAATATTTCCCAAATGTGCAAGTTCTTCTGCTTGGGCTCTCTAAACGAGATTTCAAGAAAGAAAGAAAACTCACCTCTTTTTTCTGTATTTCTCTTCCTTCTCTTTCTCCTTGTCTCCTCAATCTCCTCCTTTCCTTGTCTCCTCAATCTCCTCCCTTCAAGAAGTTGCTTTTGTAATCTCCTCCTTCCACTAACATCTTATTTGAAAAAATGGGTTGTTTTCTCTCTTTTGTAGGGCCAGTCCACTACACTGAGCGGGACATACTATGTCAGGTAAGTGCTTCCTCTTTTTTCCATTTATTATTTTAGTTATTTGCATTGGCCTGCAGCTAGTGCCTTAAGCGCTAGCTACAGTGATGGGCGTAGGAACCCTCTCTTCCCCTAAAACTCTTTCCTTCTTCCCCCTTCTCTTATTCTCTTTTTGCCCCCTTCTCTTTTTTCCCTCTTCTCTTATTCTCTCTTTTCCCCTTCTCTATATCCCCCTTCTCTCTTTTCTCTTCTCTCTTTCCTTACCCTCTTATTCTCTATTTCCGCATAGCATGAGAACATGAGCTTCTCTCTTTCCTCTTATGCTTCCCCCTCATCTCTTTCCCCCTTCTCTATTTCCCCCTTCTCTCATTTGCATAAGCTCATGCTCATGCATGAGCATAAGCATGAGCTTATGCTTATGCATGAGCATGAGCATGAGCTTATGCTAATGCTTATGCTTAAGCATTAGCATAAGCATAAGCTCATGCTTATGCTCATGCATGAGCATGAGCTTATGCTTAAGCTCCCCCCTTCTCTATTTCTCTATGCTTATGCATGAGCTTATGCGGAAATAGAGAAGGAGAGAAGCATAAGCTCATTCTCTCCTCTATTTCCGCATAAGCTCATTCTCTATTTCCACATAAGCTTATGCTTATGCTTCTCTCTTTCCCCTTTCTCTCTTTCCCCCTTCTCTATTTCCCCCTTCTCTCATTCTCTATTTCCGCATAAGCTTATGCTTATGCATGAGCTTATGCGGAAATAGAGAATGAGAGAAGCATAAGCTCATGCCTAGCCTTCTCTCCTTCTCTATTTCTGCATAAGCTCATTCTCTATTTCTGCATAAGGTTATGCTTATGCTTCTCTCATTCCCCCTCATCTATTTCCCCCTTCTCTATTTCCCCCTTCTCTCATTCGCATAAGCTCATGCTCATGCATGAGCATAAGCATGACATGAGCTTATGCTTAAGTTTCCCCCTTCTCTATTTCTCTATTTCCGCATAAGCTTATGCTTATGCATGAGCTTATGCGGAAATAGAGAATGAGAGAAGCATAAGCTGATGCTTATGCTTCTCTCATTCTTTATTTCCACATAAGCTCATTCTCTATTTCCGCATAAGCTCATGCTTATGCTTCTCTCATTCCCCCTTCTCTATTTTTGCATAAGCTCATGCTTATGCTTCTCTCTTTCCCCCTTCTCTATTTCCCCCTTCTCTCATTCGCATAAGCTCATGCTCATGCATGAGCATAAGCATGAGCTTATGCTTAAGTTTCCCCCTTCTCTATTTCTCTATTTCCACATAAGCTTATGCTTATGCATGAGCTTATAGAGAATGAGAGAAGCATAAGCTCATGCTTATGCTTCTCTCATTCTCTATTTTCGCATAAGTTCATTCTCTATTTCTGCATAAGCTCATGCTTATGCTTCTCTCATTCCCCCTTCTCTATTTCCGCATAAGCTCATGCTTATGCTTCTCTCTTTCCCCCTTCTCTATTTCCCCCTTCTCTCATTCTCTATTTCCGCATAAGCTTATGCTTATGCATGAGCTTACGTGGAAATAGATAACTCATGCTTATGCTTCTCTCATTCTCTATTTCTGCATAAGCTCATTCTCTATTTCCGCATAAGCTTATGCTTATGCTTCTCTCATTCCCCCTCATCTCTTTCCCCCTTCTCTATTTACCCCTTCTCTCATTCGCATAAACTCATGATCATGCATGAGCATAAGCATGAGCTTATGCTTATGCTTATGCTTAAGCTCATTCTCTATTTCCGCATAAGCTTATGCTTATGCTTCTCTAATTCCCCCTTCTCTATTTCCCCCTTCTCTATTTCTGCATAAGCTCATGCTTATGCTTCTCTCATTCCCCCTTATCTCTTTCCCCCTCATGCTTCTCTCATTCTTATGCTTATGCTTCTCTTTCCCCCTTCTCTATTTCCCCCTTCTCTCATTCTCTATTTCTACATAAGCATAAGCATGAGCTTATTCTCTCTAACTCTTATTCTCTATTTCCCTCTTCTTCCTCTTCTCTTTCCTTTCTCTCTTCTTTCCCTCTTTCCTTTCCCTCTTCTTTCCTTTCCCTCTTCTTTCTTCTTGCCTATGCCTATGCCTATGCCTATGCTTATGTTTGTTTTTTTGTTTTTTGTTTTCGTGTTTGTGCCTATGTTAGACATGGGATCACGTCGCTCATCCGATGAGTATGGACAGCCTCGCAAGAGAAGAGCTCATGATCTTTATGCTCCAGAGGACTTTGATTCCTCTCAGGCGACTACCTCGAGGACTACCCCTGGTCCGACTCCTCTCGGACCTAGCACTACGACTACCCCTGGTCCGACTCCTCTTCCATGTAGCACTGCGACTACCCCTCGGGGAACTCCTTTGCTAGCCACGCATGGCTTTGTTGGGAGTCTCGACAAGTTTGTAGCGCAGATGAGCGATGAGGAGGCAGCGAGATTCTTCTCTCTGCTATCTCAGAGGACCTCAGCAATTCCCTCCCCTACACCGACGGGTGGACGTACTGCCCAGTTGTCCCCTCGTGCCCCTTCGACTGCGGGATCATCACCTGCGCATGCCTCTCGCAAGGGAAGGAAGAGTAGGACGGGCGGCTCATGTTGTGCTTACTCGGGAGATGTAGACGAGTTAGCACACTCACACTCCTTTAGGTCTCCACTTGGTCCGGAGACACAATATCAGTCAGGTCCCTTTCCCTCTCCTACTCCCACTGCTACTTCTCGCTCCGGAAGCGCTCGTGCAGCTTCCACTCCTTCAGACTCTGCCATCGTCAGTCCTCCTTACTCATCAGGGGATCTCTCCTATCAAATTACATCTGTCGAAGAGATAATAGAAGATAAAAAGGGCAAAGCAGTGATGGCCGCCATGAGGAGGTTGATGAGTCATCACTTCAAGAGCGGCATAAAAGTGAAGTCTTTGGACATTTCAAAGCTTTTAAAGCTATGGTTGAAAATCTTCAAAGTACTGATCAAGGGGAAGAAAGAGAGGATGCTAAGAAAGATTTTTGAATGGTTGCATCACGCAGCAGCAATAGAAATTGTTAGTATCGACCATGCTCATCCCATGAAAAGCACTAGACTCAAAGAAGCAAAATATGGCATTTGAAAGGCACAAAAAGCTTTGCAATTACAATGCCACAAACAAAACGATGGGGGTAGATGTGCCAAGTCTACAAAGCCTATGCAATCAAGAGGGTGAAGAAGCTAAGGGTGCCCATAGCAACATGTAGGCTTGCATCCATAATTGATGTTGTCTCTGCTCTTACCACCGCCATTGCCATTGCTTCTTATTTATATTACTTGAAGAAGATCAAGGAGCAAGAAGAGTGCAAGAGATGGTGGTATAAATGACAAGGGTAGCAGTGCCAAGCCTACAAAGCCTATGTAAACAAGAGGGTGAAGAAGTTGAGGGTACCCATAGCACCATGTAGGCATGCATCCATAATTGCTACTGTCTCTGCTCTTACCACTGCCATTGCCATTGATTCTTATTTATATTACTTGAAGAAGCTCAAGGAACAAGAAGAGCACAAGAGATGGTGGTATGGTAGCCCATTTTGAGTGAATACCATAAGAATGTGTCACTTGAAACAAGCCCATTGCAACATAGTTTCCCTGTTTGTGCCTCCTTTGCATCCTCTTTTGAGTTTGGAATCAAGAACCAAATATCGTGAATCAAAAAAGAATTGGAAAAATTTTGCAAATTACGTTCCATTGAAGTGAATAATTGCTAAGTCTCATGTCTGAATCAATCAGCCTTGCATCCAAATCAGGAATCAAACAACACGGATCCCTTGCATCCAAATCAGGAATCAAACAACACGGATCAGAAAAGAATTGACATCGAGAATGCCTCATCATGGAAATCTCATCGGAGGGATCCCTGGCTAGAGCAGAGCCCTTCATGTGCAATCATCTAATAGGCAAATCCTACACCCCACTGACCATCAGGTTCGCAACTAATTATGGCCAACACCCGTGATAGGATGACTATTCCATCTACTTTACCCTTGGTAATTCTCACCTCTTCGAAAATCCCCGACATTGATAACGTGCACTATTTTGATAATTTTTGTGCCCAGTCCTTTGTCAGACGCGGTTCTCCTTCAATGGACATTCATTCATTCTGAAGGAACTATTAAAATATGCTATAGGAAGTTTTTTTATGTGCTCTAGAGAAATTGTTAAAATGCATTAAAGATAGTCGATTCAAGAGGCCACAAGGAAGGGACTATCTATATGCATAGGTAGCGCAAGTAGGAGATCATGAAGCATAGTGCAAATATTTCAGAACCTAAGAAAATAATGAAGAGGAAGAGCTAAAGTATTAAAGCAAGATCAATACTTTTAGTGAAGCGTATGGGACCATTCTTGTGTATTTTGCGGTTAAAAAAGTTATTTCAGCCTGATACTTTAGATGATTTGAGAAGCTTTCAAAACCTACTCTAGCACATATTGAGAAAAGAACAAAAAGACATCATAATGATTGATGGTGTGTCTGAAGTTGCCTTGATATATAGAAGATACCCTAGTTCCTACATTGTACCCATGCAAATTTTTGCAAGCTCTAGGGCCACCCATGATCACGAACTCCCAAGAGAAAGTGCCCTCACCATGTTGATCAGTGAGTTTCCCATGATTGTAATGAACTACATTATTCACAACAAACATTATTGAATTGGCAATGTTATTGACTACTACAATTGTTCCCTTGACATAGCCAAAAAGTATGGACAAGGCATTTGCTCGGGGGGGTCACTCATCATATGTAACCCTATCACGTGAGTTCAACAAAAGGATTTTTTTTATTTTTAAAATTTACAGAAATAAATATACATAAGGGACTATTTAAAATAGTTTTGGAAAAAATTTACAGATTTGTATAGAAAAGGGGTACATTTTATTAATGAAATTTTTTACAGATAAGGGACTTTAAATATAGGCCTTGAACACATGTGATATAGAGGGTTTATACATAGTGACCCCCCCGAGGGCATTTGCAAAATCCAATGATCACATATTTGTACACAACCTATTTGTTGAAGCTAGTTACAATTCCAGGTGCATCCAATAGGGCTTTAGGTACTGTAAATGAACTTGTTAACATCCAATAGTTGCTATGTGTAGTATAATAAAATTGTTTCTCTTGCATTAATGAAGAGCATTTACATCAACAGCTTCATCCTAAGCCAAGTCTAACGTGCTAAATAAGTCTATTTCTAACTCTATATCGAGTTGATCTCCTATATATCATCATCATACTCTAGCATTGTACATTCACCAAAGAGTACTTGATCCATCTTCTTCAATAAAGTTTGGTGATTCTTGATGATCGTCATCTTCTTCCTCAATATCGTGATCTCCATCTTCCTCCTTTATGATGTCATTATATGCATCTTCCTCTTGGATCATATTGTGATCTTCACCTTCTTCGCTAGATCCATCTAGATCAATTGGATCCATAATTGCTACTGTCTTTGCTCTTACCACCACCATTGCCATGCTCCTTCACAGAGTGATTCTTCTCCAAAATTATTGTAAAGACTCATCAGTTTGCTTCATACTGGAATCTCTCTTCTTGTTCATTCGTGATTATTATCTTGCTACAATTTTGATCGTGATTGTGAAAGAACACTGTGTGACACATGAACTTACTCATGTACTCACGAGTCCTACTCATGTACTCAGAACTCCTACAAAGGTAAATCAAATGCACGCTCAACATGAAGCACGCTCAATGGACGTCCATCAAATGCACGCTCAACGTGAAGCACGCTCAATGGACCTGAAGCTTGAATGCTTCACCGGCCAGCCTGCATATAAGTCCGCACCTCGATATCCAGATACCAGCATGGCAATGACGACCTCCTCTCGTAAACTTCTCGTAATAGTGCTGCTTCTTAGTGTCGTAGACTCCATGCTTGATATCTCCCTAGCCCTTCATAATCCCCCTCCCCCTCCTCCCGATGCTATCGGAGTTAATTGCTACTATCCAAGCCCTGAGCTCGAGAAGTTCGTGGATCCCCTTCCTTTTCCTGCCACTCTGGATCTCACTCATGGTCGCCCCATCACCATCGGCGCTTACAAGATCACCCAGGTTTGTTTGCGTCTGCTGTGGCACCCCCATTGCCCCGCATGAAACCGAAATGTCGCATATTTTGAAAGGAGTATTCTGATCTTCTAACGTCTTTCATAGCCGTTCTACGCCCACTGCATATATTTCTGTTCCAGCTTCTTTGATCTTCAGTTTTGGCTGACAGGATGACGGCTATGTTGTTTTCATCTATATCGTTTCTTAATTCAAGCACGTTGCTACTGTTGCAGAAACTCCACCGTGATCTTCCCAACACAACGCTCTACGCATTCGGGACGAGCCAAGAGACCGCAACAGTCCCGGGACCTACATTGATGGTAAGGCTGGCATTTATCTGTCGTCCAGACCAAATAGCACTTGTTTACAACATAGAATGTAGAGTGATCAAATTGCTAACATGGATTTCTGCAGGCAAGGAGATATACTCCAGCGCACGTTCGGTGGGAGAATCATATCCCGGACGACCGTCCCTTTC
Source organism: Dipteris shenzhenensis (assembly GCF_047967505.1). Taxonomy (NCBI): domain Eukaryota; kingdom Viridiplantae; phylum Streptophyta; class Polypodiopsida; order Gleicheniales; family Dipteridaceae; genus Dipteris; species Dipteris shenzhenensis. The sequence continues at coordinate 41,148,864 of NC_141628.1, read as the reverse complement.
TTCCCTTTCAAACATTTATCCCATGGGCTAATCCTCGCCGAGGAGGCGTTCCCATTGTTGCGCACCTGCACGGGGCGGAGGTGGAAAGCATCTACGACGGCAATCCGGATGCCTGGTTTACCCCGAGGAACGAGACGGGGCTCGCCTTTGTCACACAAAATTACACCTATCTCAACCAGCAGCCCCCTGCAGCTTTGTGGTATCACGACCACACCTTGGGCATCACCCGTTTGAACGTTTTGGCTGGCTTAGCTGGTCTCTACATACTCAATCCCGCAACTGAAGAAGAAGGCCTTTCCTTACCAGTTGGCCTTCCGCTTGTGATGAAAGACCTGGGATTCTACGATAATGGTTCCATCAATCTGCCAGGGCCTGGCGTGATCGGCCCTATTAATTGGTGCCCTGAGTGGTATGACACTTGGCTAGTCAATGGCAAAGCATGGCCATATCTCCTCGTGTATCCCAAGCCATATAGGTTTCGCCTCCTAAATTCCTGTAACGCACGGTTCACCGCCTTGTATCTAAGCCTATCAAACAACATCACCTTGCCCATTCTCCAAATAGGTACCGATGGTGGGTTTCTTGCGGAGCCTTTAAATCTTAGCTCCTTACTTTTGTCCCCTTCAGAGAGAGCAGATATTATTGTCGACTTGTCCACATTTCCAAATGGAACAGAAGTGTTTCTCCGGAACATGGCAGTAGAACCAGATCCCATTGAGTTCCCTGAATTTACTACACCTCAAACCTCCGTTCTCATGAAATTCGTGGTGGTTACGAAAAACGGAACTGAGGAAGGAATAATTCAAGACTTGCAGCGGATCATCAACCAACCACCGTCAGTATTGCTACCAGTTTGTGAGTATCCTCCCCATGATGTTAACAAGGTTAGAGTCTTAATGCTGGCACCTCGCATGGCAGATGGAAGAATTTACCAGTACGTAATCAACAATCGTACTTGGGAAGATCCAGTGACAGAAACTCCCATTGTGGGAAGCACAGAGATGTGGGAGGTCATAAATCGATCCCCCTTCCCACATCCCATTCACATTCACCTTATCCGCTTCCAAGTGCTCAATCAACAATCCTTACTTGATGAAGAATATGCAGTAGGAAATTGTTCGGTACAGTTGCAGTATCCGAATGAGGGTAGTTGCTTCACTGAATATCCCAGAGCCCCATATTTCTATCAACAAGGATGGAAAGACAATGTAATTTTGTGGCCTCACCAAATGATTCGTCTACTTCTTCGGTTCACTAGTTTAGATGAATCTTCATTCCCCTTCGATCCTACAAGTGGCCCTGGGTATGTTTGGCATTGCCATGTAGTACAACATGAGGATCATTCGATGATGAGACCAATTAGGCTTCACTTTGATGAAGCTCATGTGATAGAAAATTAATTATCGTCATCATCAAATATTTTATAAATGATTGGTTATAGACCTCTAATGATGCATGTAAAGCATCTCAACCATTTATTATTAAACATTATAGCTTGTTGCGTTACTCGTTGCATTTTTGCAAATACTAGTAGATTGGCCCATGGGGTAGGCATGGGCTAGGGTTATACTTGAGAGCATTTTTTGTTTTCTTGAGAAGTATGTCACAGTCCATAGTTACAAGCATCATTAAAGTCCAAAGCTTGCATTTTCAAAGATGTTGCACTAAATGTTCACCCAATTTTTTTGTTAGCAAATATTGCTCAAGCTTTCAAGAGAAAAATGATGCTCAATTCATCACATTTTATTTGCAAATATACATGATTGGAAAAAAAATTCAGATTAGAATAGAAAAGATTGCGGATATAGCTACAATACCCATTGAATCATGCATAAAAGAATGTTGAATGAGCCATTCTACCTAGAAGCCAAGATACTAAATAAAAGCTCTAAACACTAAAATCAAAGACAATAGGAGGACAACTAAAATACAATTATAAGAGCATTAATGAATTGCTCCTACATTTTTCTTGTTTGTTCCATTATAAGACTTTAAAATTTTGATCAACATTTCAATTTAAAAAAAAAAGAGTGTTTTAAATTGAATTGAGCATGCTTGGTAATCACCTCATTTCTTTGCCACCCTCCAAGAAAAACCAACATTTAAATTGCACCCAAAAAATTTTCAACTCTCAATTCACAGTTCACATATGCTTGGTTCAATTCATTAGTCGATTTGCTACTTTATTATTCCTTTGTAGCACTATAAGGCATAGGCTCTTTTTCGACAAAAATACCGATGTTTTTTACATTAATTTAAAAAAAAAACAAATGCAAAGGTTATTATTTACATCGCTATAAGTGTCGAAAAAGAACAGTTGCTATATAAGCATTGCTATATAGTGACGTTATCAAATGTTACTATATAGTGACATTGGTAAACGTCGCTATATAGCGACGATTAACAGAAATTAAAAAACAACATTAGTGAGGCTAAACAGGGCTAAACAAGCCCTGTTTTATCCCACTAATGTTTTTTTTTTAGTAATTACAAAAAAAAGTTTTTTATTATAAAATTTTCCTTGTGAAAAGGGTGATACAAAATCACTCAAATGAACCGATCGAGCGATAGAAGCACATACATGTTGAATATATACAACATTGTTTGTTACAAAATTACCCTTTCAAAAAGGGTGATACAAAATCGCTCAAACGAGCTGATATACAAAAGGATATACATCACGAAGTATATGCAAACTACTAGTACTACGACTACTACTACTCATTCAAATCGTCGTCCTCCTCCTCCTCCTTGTCGTGCTGGCCTGATCCTTGGTCCTCGTGAGCTGTGCCTGATCCTTGGCCCTCATGAGCTGTGCTTGATCCCTGGCCCTTGTCATCGCTCACCTCTGTTGACGGGACACTTGAGCTTTGATTCTAAGAGTGAAACTATATTAATTGGAAATTAGATTGGAACTTAAAGAATAAAACAATTTAAGAAGTGAGATTACAAGTAGGAGTAGACTTATACTATGCGAGTAGCCACCTCAACACAATCAACCATCACTGCCATTGCCTTCTACTCAATAAACCGCGGCTTTGTTCTTACGCAAAACGTGCGTCTCATCTCTGCCTCTGTAGGAAGGCGACCATCGCAACTTATTGTAGACCCAATTTACAAGAGTTAACTAAAGTGCATGCAATATGTAGTAAAACAAAATAGAACAATACATTAAATGAGAAGAAGTAGACTTATTATGGTTGCCTCGAGACTTATACTATGCGAGTAGCCACCTCAACACAATCAACCATCACTGCCATTGCCTTCTACTCAATAAACCGCGGCTTTGTTCTTACGCAAAACGTGCGTCTCATCTCTGCCTCTGTAGGAAGGCGACCATCGCAACTTATTGTAGACCCAATTTACAAGAGTTAACTAAAGTGCATGCAATATGTAGTAAAACAAAATAGAACAATACATTAAATGAGAAGAAGTAGACTTATTATGGTTGCCTCGAATCCCAACCGTTCGCCTGCACCAAAGTGCCAAGTACCTATGGCTCCCAGCCGTCTCCTCGCAGTTCTCCTCTGACCCTCAAACATTTTGGGATGGTCCCTATTCTACTTCTTGAAAAACTTCCAATCAGCTTTATCTAGCTAGCTGGGTTTAGCCATCCCCTTTGCAATGAAAGTACGCAAGGTTGATCTATGATGCTTCAAGACCAAACCCATGTGCTCTTGCATGTAATTCTCATTGAACTCTCAATTTGGGAGGTTAGGGTATTTTGCTTTTAATTCATCGATGACCGCCTGCTTCTTTTCGTCATCTTGATACCGCCAATCAGTAGCTATGCTGCTCTTAAAGTGGTGGCTCATCAACTGCCTCATGGTGGCCATCAATCTTGCACCCTTTTTATCTTCTATTATCTCTCCAGTAGCAGTGATTTGATAGGATAGGTCCTCGATCGGGTAAGGAGGACTCATGGTAGTGGCAGAGTCAAAGCGAGTGGTGTTTGTGCGAGTGCTTCCGAGCGAGGAGTAGCAGTGGGAGTAGGAGAGGGCAAGGGACCTGACTGGTACTGGGGCTCCGGACCAAGTAGAGACGTGTAGGGATGTGAGTGTGCTGACTCGTCTACATCTCCCAAGTTAGCACAACATAAGTGACCCCTCCTACTCTTCCTTCTCTTATGATGGGCATGCCTAGGTGATGACCCCTTAGTCGAAGGGGCTAGAGGGGATGGCTGGGCAGTAGATCCAGCCATTGGTGTAGGAGAGGGAATTGCTGAGGTCCTCTGGGATCGCTGAGAGAAGAATCTCTCTACCTCCTCATCGGTCATCTATGCCACAAACTCATCGGGACTCCCGACAAAGCCATGGGCTGCTAGCAAAGGAGTTCCCCGAGAGGTAGTCGCAGTGCTACGTCCGAGAGGAGTCGGGCCAGGGGTAGTCATAGGGGTAGGCCCCTGAGTTTTTGCCTGAGGGGAATCAAAGTCCTCTAGAGAATAGAGATCATGATGTCTCCTCCTACGAGGGTTTCCGTACTCCTCGGATGTGCGATGTAATCCCATGCCTAACATAGACACAAAAATCAAAACAAAATACAAAAAACAAGAGAATACATTGAGAAAGCATATGGGAATACAATGAGAAAGCATAAGAGAATACATTGATAAAGCATATGCTTATGCTTATGCATAAGCATAAGCATATGCACAGGCATAGGCATAGGCATATGCTTATGAAAAGAAGAGAAAAAGAGAGGGAAAAAGAAGAGAAGGAAAGGAGAAGGAGAAGGAGAAGGACATGCATAAGCATAAGCATAAGAGAAGGAGAAGGAGAAGGAGACATATGCTCATGCATAAGCATAAGCATAAGAGAAAGAAGAGGGAAAAATAGCATAAGCATAAGAGATAAGGAAAGAAAGCATATGCTTATGCTTATGCATGAGCATATGAGCATAAATAAAAAGAGAGAAAGCTTAAGCATAGGCAAATACATATGCTTATGAAAAGAGATTGAAAGAGGGAAAAGAGGGGGAGAAAGAGAGAGGAAAAGAGGAAAAGAGGAGAAGGAGAAGGAGAAGGAGGAGACATATGCTCATGCATAAGCATAAGCATAAGAGAAGGAAGAGGGAAAGAGACCATAAGCATAAGAGAAAATGAAATAAAGCATATGCTTATGCTTATGCATGAGCATATGAGCATAAAAGAAAAAGAGAGAAAGCATAAGCTTGTGCTTATGCATGAGCATATGAGAATATGCTCATGCATAAGCATAAGCATAGGCAAAGAGGGAAAAAGAGATTGGAAGAGGGGAAAAGAGATTGAAAGAGGGGAAAAAGAAGAGAAGGAAAGGAGAATAAGCATAGGCAAAGAGAAGAAAAGAGGGGAAAAGAGATTGAAAGAGGGGATGAAAGAGGGGAAAAGAGCATAAACATAAGAGAAGGAAGAGGGGAAAAGAGATTGAAAGAGGGGAAAAAGAAGAGAAGGAAAGGAGAGAAAAAGAGATTGAAAGGGGAAAAAAGAAGAGGGGAAAAGAGATTAAAAGAGGGGAAAAAGAAGAGGGAAAAAGAAGAGAAAGAAGAGGGGAAGAGAGAAAAAGAAGAGGGAATAGGGGAAGAGAGGGAAAGAGAAGGTTCCTATGCCCGTCTTAAGCGCTAGCTGTAGGCCAATGCAAATAACAAAAATAACAAAAGGAAAAAAGAGAAAGCACTTTCTTACCTAGAATAGTCCCGCTCGGTGTTTTGTGGACTGGCCCTAAAAAAGAGAAGAAACACACCATTTTTCAAATAACTAGTTAGAGGAAGGAGGAGTTTAGAGAAGCAACTTCTCAAAGGGATTGGATTGAGGAGACAAGCATAAGCCTACAAATAAGGAGAAAGCATAAGCCTACAAACAAGGAGAAAGAGGAGGAAGAGAAATACCAAAAAGAGAAGAGTTGAGTCTTCTTTCTTTCACAAAATCTCGTTTGTTGTCCACCTCTGAAAATCAAGCATGAAAACTAGCACATAGCCTTAGCAATACAAGGAGAAACATGCTTCAATACTTACAAAATGAAATCTCACAAAAAACGAACCTACATTGCTTAAAGAGACTCACCTTCTTGAAAAACTTCTTTTCACACAAGCAAAGAGGGAGAAGGGTGGAGAGGGAGCACAAGTCTTAGGAGAGGGGCTGGATAGGGGTAAGGAGTGAAGAATAGAGAGGAGGAAAGCGAGGTCATCGAATATAAGGTGGGAGGATAGATTTTTGCTTTTCTCACAATAGAGATGTTGAAGAAAGCGTCGTGCGGGGTTTTGGGTTTAAGCCCCCAGCGTCACTATATAGCAATATTTTTCTCTTATTCCATCGCTATATAGCGACGCTTATATCCAGAAAGCATCACTATAGAGCGATGGAACAGAGCAAAGCATCACTATATAGCGATATAGCGATGGAACAGAGCAAAGCGTCGCTATATAGCGACGGTTCATGGCACTTATTGTGAGAAGAGAGAAAAGGAGCTCATAGGTGGCTATTTTTTGGATCTTAATAGATTTCCTTGTAGCTCATCTTGTGATTTTAGAAGTGTGAAGATGGAAGGGATGAGTGGAAGCTTGTCAAATGATGCGCCAATGCTCGGTAGCACAAAGTGTCTTACGGAGAGGTTGTATTGTCATTGCACTCATTGCAAGCAAGAAGTACGACATCCATGTCGTATTATCATGAACCACTTGCACATGTATGGGGAGGAGCCCGAACCAGTACCCACCATTGGTGTTGCACATGGTAATGGATTATCGGTTTGTCAATGCTATTTAAGTTTGCTCAACATCTTGGTTGATATGGCCCATAGTCTTGGTGAATTACAATATCCCACCATGGCTAATAATAAATAAGGGACACCTCATGCTTGCACTACTTGTGCCAAGGAAGTACAAGGCCAAAAATATGGACGTGTACATCGCACCTTTGATAGAGGAGTTATAGATCTTATGGAGAGGAGTGCAGGTCTTTGATATTTCCAGAGCTCCTAGACATACCAATGATATTTTAATCAGGGGTATCTTGATGTGGACCACGCATGACTACCTAGGATATGGAGAGTGTACAGGTACGTGGTTGTATCTTTACATATATAATATAGGATTATGCTTTTATGACTCTCTTTCACACGCATGTCTTATACTAACACATTTATGTACGCATGCAAGGCTTGTTACAAGTGGATATCATGCTTGTCCTGTTTGTGGACCGGGTTTGAAATCACTTGCACGATACTCCAAGCATATGAGGAAAAATGTTTATGAAGGTAATACTCGAGACCTTCTGCTGGACCATCTCACGCGTGGAGGTCAGCTTGATCCACCACCACCATATTTGAAGGCAAGTGACTAGATTCAGGCTTGGAGAGTGAATGCAGAGGAACCTCCTCATGGTATGAAGAGGCTATCGATCTTTCGCGAGCTTCCTTATTGGGGTCAGTTACAAATCAATCATCTCTTGGATGCCATGCATATCTTCAAGAATGTGGGGGCTACTATTTGGGCACACTTGGTTGGTTCCAAAGACTCAGGCACACTTGGTTGGTTCCAAAGACTCAAGAGGAGTTCTTGCATGTTATGAATAGCATGTCTCGTTTGTGGCCCCAAGTGCATGCTTCAGGAAAAGTTATCCTCCCGAAAGCAACATGGATCCTCTACAAGAGAGGAGGCACTAGTCAAGGCAGACATTGCCTCTTTTCAAACACCCACAGGGTACATGAGTTGCTTGAAAGGAGCATTTTCAAAGGACAATAAGCTTAGTGGGCTCAAGTCCCATGATTGGCACAAGATCTTATAGGTAATCTAAGCTGTAGGATTAGTGTACCAATAATCATGATGCGTTAGTGTAATTATGATTATGTTATATTGTTGACATGACTTCTTTGTTGCTTTGATAGTTCATCCTCCCAATTATAATAAAAGGGTGCTTACAAGAAGATGTTAGAAATGCTATATTCAAGATCAATGGTATTGTGAGGTATGCTTACTATCAAATTGCATTGATTGCATTTTCTTCAATTTAAGCTAAATAATATGTAGACAGATTATGAATATATCATACATGGGCATGTGAAATAGGTGGATATCTAAAAAACAGAGCTCCATATCGAGCATCGAGAAGTCTAGGGTGGAATCCATCGAAGCCGTATTCTTTTGTTGAGAAGCACTTTCCCTCGAGCATTATGACAACTCAAGTGCACTTGCTTGTACACATAGTTGATGAGGTGGCCATTGCAGGCACTGTTCATAGTCGGTGGATTTTTTCTTGAGTAGTTATGAAAACTTTGAAGGGATTTGTAAGACAAAGAGCAAGATTAGAAGCAAGCATGGTAAAAGTATGGCTTGTGCAAGAGTCATTAGTATATATCATGGAGTTTCTTGCATCCATGGATCCTGATATGTCGTTGGCATAACAACGATGATGATCGCATCGTTGGTGAGGTTCCCCAAGGAAAAGAGATTAAAAGAAAGATGAGCGAAGAGCAAATGGAGAAATTCAATAAGTTTTGTATCCTCAATAGCAAGGAGATGCAGAAGTGAATTGAGAGATATGAAGCGGCCAAAGCAGAAAGAATAAATGCAAGGACAAGATTCAGAGTAATGTACAGGCGATCGCAACCATATCCACAAGATCTCGCCCTTCTCCCCACTCACATGTCACTTGATTGGCTACAATTGGCTCTACGTAAAGCAGAACGCGATGGAGAGATAATAAAAGAGCACGAGTGAGAGTTATCATCTGGATGTATGATGCATGCAAGTCTCTTACCTCTTGATGTAATTAAGTAATTATTTGTGGCAATATACGCTATAAAATAGATGCATCTTCATTGTTTTAATGATGCTCTTTTACAATACAAAAAGTACACTGCATTATGATCATATGGATGACATTTTTGTGTGGAACGCATCGATTCAAAGAGAGTCACGTATGATTGTTGAGTCATGGCTGACTTCACACAAGATAGCCGAGCAAGTGCTTCGAATACCAATCTTCTCTCCTAACAGTTAGATTATTGTGGAACCATATGCGAAATCTATGAAGTTGATTTTAGACGATTTAGTATTTTCATTCTTGATGTAAAATGGTTTAGAACTATTTACAGTGGTCCCCATGCGAGAGTGAGAAAAGACAGTAGCGGTTTCTTTGCAATAGTCTCCACCAAACTTTGGACCGATGAAAGTGATACTTTTGTTCTTCCCGAGCAATGTGAGCAGGTGCATACTAATGATTTAATTAATCGAAGCTTTTGTTTTTAAAGATCCATTGATACATGTACTTAAGCATAATTATATATATATAATTGATGGCATTTAGCACCCATCTTCAATATAGGTGGTTCTTCATCCGGATCATTTTGATCCAAGATGGTGGTATGTGATCCAAGTTGCACCATGAAGTATTGAAGAAAGAAATGTGGATATGGAGATGCCAATACCAATGCCAGATCCAATTGATCTAGATGGATCTAGCGAAGAAGATGAAGATCACAATATGATCGAAGAGGAAGATGCATATAATGACATCGTAAAGGAGGAAGATGGAGATCACGATATTGAGGAAGAAGATGACGATCATCAAGAATCACCAAACTTTATTGAAGAAGATGATCAAGTACTCTTTGGTGAATGTACGATGCTAGAGTATGATGATGATAGTATGATGATGATATAGGAGATCAACTCGATATAGAGTTAGAGATAGACTTATTTGGCACATTAGACTTGGCTTAGGATGAAGCTGTTGATGTAAATTCTCTTCATTAATGCAAGAGAAACAATTTTATTATACTACACATAGCAACTATTGGATGTTAACAAGTTCATTTACAGTACCTGAAGCCCTATTGGATGCACCTGGAATTGTAACTAGCTTCAACAAATAGGTTGTGTACAAATATGTGATCACTGGGTCTTGGCATTGAAGTCTACACTTGTAATGCCATGTCTCCTTGGGACATTTGCTCTTTTTGTCACATCATATGCAAGGACTTGGTCAATTTGCTCCTCAAAGAGAGAATGGAGATTAATTGAGGTGGGGTATAGCTACCTATTGATTGAAAGACGTTATTTATAAAGGAGAAATTTTCAAAGTAGTTTTTTCTCTCAATTTTGAAGAGCTAGTCATCATCACAATCAAGGTATAGCTTGGATGTCCTTCTCTTTTGCTTCTATTCACTTTCCCTAATATACTTTCCGCTTCTTACCCGCTCTTGTTTTTTGTTTTTTGTTTTCGTGTTTGTGTCTACATTAGACATGGGATCACGCCGCATGTTTGACGAGTACGAAAACTGTCGTAGGAGGAGACATCATGATCTCTATTCTCCAAAGGAATTTGATTCCCCTCAGGCAACACCTCAGGGGCCTACCCCTGTGACTACCCTTGGCCCGACTCCTCTCGGACGTAGCACTGCGACTACCTCTCGGGGAACTCCTTTGCTAGCAGCCCATGGCTTTGTCAAGAGTCCCGATAAGTTTGTGGCACAGATGACTGATGAGGAGGCAGCGAAATTCTTCTCTGTGCTATCCCAGAGGACCTCAGCAATTCCCTTGCCTACACCCATGGCTGGATCTACTACACAGCCATCCCCTCTAGCCCCTTCGACTAAGGGGTCATCACCTAGGCATGCCCATCGTAAGGGAAGGAAGAGTAGGAGGGGTTGCTTATGTTGTGCTGACTCGGGAGATGTAGATGAGTGAGCACACTCACATCCCTGCAGGTCTCCACTTGATCTCGAGACCTAGTACCAGTGTCCTTTGTCCTCTCCTACTCCCACTGCTACTCCTCGCTCTGGAAGTGCTCACACAAACACCACTCGCTCTGACTCTACCACTACCATGAGTCCTTACCCAGGACCTATCCTATCAAATCACGACTGCTGAAGAGATAATAGAAGATAAAAAGGACATAGCAGTGATGCCCACCATGAGGTGGTTGATGAGCCACCACTTTAGGAGTGCCATAGCTACTGACTGGCCGTATCAAGATGACCAAAAGTAGGCAGTCATCAATGAATTGAAAGCAAAATACCCTAACCCCTCAAATTGGGAGTTCAATGAGAGTTACATGCAAGAGCGCATGGGTTTGGTCTTGAAGCATCGTAGGTCCTGAAACCTTGCGTACTTCCATCAAAAAGGGGAGGGCTAAACCCAGCTGGGCAGATAAAGCTAATTAGAATTTTTTCAAGAAGCAGAATAGGGACCATCCCGAAATGTTTAAGGGTCAGAGGAGGGCTGCGAGGAGATGGTTGGACGTCATAGGTACTTCACAGTTTGGTGCAGGCAGATGGTTGGCATTCAAGGCAACCGTGGTAAGTCTGCTTCTTCTCATTTAATGTATTGTTCTATTTGTTTTACTCCATATTGCATGCACTTTATCTAACTCTCATAAATTGGGCCCACAGCAAGCTGCGATGGGTCGCCTTTCTACAGACACAGAGACGAGATGCACGTTTCGCATAGGAACAAAGCCGTGATTTATTGAGCAGAAGGTAATGGGAGCGACGGTTGATTGGGCTGAGGTGGCTGCTTGCATGGTGCAACAAAGGTTTTAATAGTCCTTCTATTGATGAGAATGTAATAAAAAACGTTGGAGGACCTAGTTGTCTAACCATGCCAAAAAGGTTTTTTTGTAACTTCATCTTGTGGTCAGATGATGTTCGCATGCATGTGAAGTCACGATATCCTCTATTGGAATGGAGAAGGCATTCAACATATGTGTTCTACATTGTGTCTTTTGCCCTTAATGTTCGACCATGTAATTGTGCTTTGCGCATACGCACTCAAGTTGATGATAGTACTTGATGAACCAATATTTTCATGGTTTTAAAAAATAATCTTTCTATGGAGAATGCAAAATGGTGGTCTTTGTTAGTCACTTCCCATTGTGAAATGCCTTGGTTTGAAGCATGATCTGGTACATTATATAAGTGTTGACATCCCTAAAAGAGTTTAGGGAAGGCTAGTTCTTCACAATGTTTGTCCTTAAAGATGCTTAAAGGTGAGAAACCTTCTAAGGGTGCAATATTTATTCTTTTGTCTTCAAAGTCAATTACTTCTTGGCTATAGTAAATCCCATGTATCAATGTGTCTCTAATTAGGTATCATTATCATCATCGATGTTGTTGTTTAATGATGAGTTCTCTTGTATTTGATTTTCTTGCAAAGACTCTATATATTGAGCCCATTTAATGTTTAATCTAATCATCAAAAATAGTCACGATGCTTCCCATGAGGCTGTATTGTCCATCAAAATTGAGTTTGTGTATCTGAGCAAAAGGGGTTCCAATAGAAATAAGGCGAGCTTCAATATCATTAAGAAGACTAGTGTATTTTTTTTTTCTTAGCAAGTGGCATGTTGATATGACAAATCATTCGTACTATCTTTCTCTTGATATATTTGAAACAAATTAAGCATAAGCTTTTTTCTTTGGGATTAAATTCCTTAGTAATGATGTTATTTTGAATTAAAAAAGTACTTATTGAATGATCTATTGCATGCATATTGGACAAGAATGTTAATGTATGACAACATTTGCAAGAATATTGTGGTGTATCTTGAATTGCTTTCATGTATTTGTGTATTGCAACAGGCCTAGTTGCTTTTCTCTTCTTTGTTTCTTCATCCTTCCTTAAATTAAAACTTGTTCCTTTCTTTGAAGAACAATTGTCTTCTCTTATATCAATTTCTTTGTTTGCTATTGTACTTTCAAATACCTTGGTTTGCTCTTTTGCGATAATTGGGACCTTAATTTTATATACCTTCTGTGCAATAGATTGTATATTGTAAGGTACATATTTATATGTTTCAATGAATATCATAGCAACCTCTTTCGCACTTAATTTAAGGTTGTTCAAAACGATCAAACCAAGTTGGCTTTCATGTTCTTTTGTCCGAGGGATGTATGCTCTTTTTCGTTGGATATATCGTAAAGGTGATATTTGCATAGGTATTGTAGTTTCATCTAGTAAAAGCATATGCACCAAAATATTATTATGAAAGTGTGCATGTTAGCATTGATAGGCATTTTTATTAGTTTTACAAATGACTTTGAATGAACAACCCAATGCACGCGAAAAATTTGTAAAGCAACTACATAATAAAGATCTAGACATTGAGATATTTGCTACCATTTTTTTGACTTCTTGAGCACATGTAATTTTATTAGATGAATTATGGTGAAGGTTTGAGAGCATTTTCCAAGGAAGCACTTCAAATAGTTCACCTGTTTGAACACATTTATTAATGATTTCTAGCAGATTGGAATATGTTTGCAATGGAAGAAGATCAACTAAACAATTTCTCATCTATGTGTTTTGTGGATATTGCTGCAAGAAAGCAACATTTGATTCAAGATCAAACACATTGATATTTTTGACAACTTGTTTTTAATGAGACGTCCATTTTTCATTCAAAAAATACAAAGACAATATCAACACAATGTTAAATTTCCATTGACAAAGTACACCTTGTAGAGATCAAGAAATGGTGCACTACAATCAAGAGCTTCCTTCAAAGCCTATTACATGCCCAGAACTATTCACTGTAAAAGTGCCACTACACTTAATGCAATGGAGCATTGAGCAAACACGAAGAGCACTTTCACTATGAAGCTCTAAGAAAGGAGCCTCTAAAGGGAGAATGGAGTCAACATGGGATCCTTGCAAGTGTATTGCAACGTCTTCACCAAGTCATTGAACTATCTTTCTCGTCAAGCAAGGTGTTTGAATGATCTCTTGCTTACGATTGCAGGTGTAGCAAAAAGGTCATTGAAGATCCTGACTCACACGTGTGTCCGCACAAACTGCACATGAATATTCCACAAGTTGGGAGTTCAAATTTGTGAATTGTAGTTTACCATTGACCTACAAGAAACATTACAAGTTAGTGAAAAACAATAAAAAATTCAATGAACCTTCAAGAGCAAGTATAAGTTTTACCATGTGCCTATATGCAAGACTTCGAACTTGGGTAACAAGCACTTGGGTAAGCTCTTCTTTCTTTGCACCATCAGGCATGTTTGCTAAAATTGTGAAGTCAAAGACACACAATGTATTTCTTACTACCATATAGGACACATTCTTTAGTGTGTACATGACAATGCCTTCTTCATTATACTCCTCAACAAGGCATGCAAACAAACTCTTGCATTCGTTCACAAAAGTGAGTTAGAAAACATTAAAAATGAACTCATTATTATGTGTGTTTTAAAATTTACCATGCATTTTGAAGTACAATTAGAAGGTTCTGTTTACTGCACCATGGTCTTCATTTCTTGGGCCATCTGTAATGATTAATTGATCTACTACTCCTCCATCCTTGTCAACTTTGATGATAACAAATGATATAGTGCCCATTGCCATATTGGGTTGCTTCAAAAACCTACAATTCTTTGTGACAAAAGGCACATATTTTGCAAGCTTGTGATCATTCAACAAAGTGAGAGTTCCTTCAAATGGTTCACCTTTAAAAACACTAATTGTGGCATCAAGATGAATTGAATAAGAAGAAGTACCACTTTCACCAAGGCTCTTCTTTATCACTAAAGGCCCTTCAATCCTATAGAAGCCATCTACCTCCAACTTATCTTTGTATTGATCTACATAGGAATGAGGGACAACAAATGTGATAGTGTCACAATTGTGTCTATCTGTGAAGTCAGCTTAAAGAACAACATCATACTCTAGGTCTTTAGCCTTGTATGTTCCATATTTAGCCAAGAGCTTTCCCTCGAAAGCAAATCTATGAATGATGCAATCAGTGCGTTGCTATATGTATAATATTGGAAATGAGGTGGAATCCTTTAGATATTCTTTATTTGCTACAACAATGGCTTGATTATTTCCATCATTCTTTTGCTCAAATAATTTGTCAAGATAACTATCTTAAGATGAGTTCACTTCATCTTCCAAAGCCTTCATGGGTGTAATAGACAATTTGCTACTGCCAATAATGTTGCGACATATATAAGAAATTATTTATTCATTACAATGTGAATAATCAACCATTAGGATTAACTAGTGTTTTGCTTAACTACTATGTAACATGTTTTTTAAAGGCAAAATTTCCTCATGCATGCAAATAAATGAAAAATACATGGTTAGGCATGCATATAAATAGAAAGATACATGGTTAGGCAATTTACACAATCAAAAAAAGAAGAATTCAATGAAACAAAGTAGCATTTCAGTAAATGTAATTTAATTTCTAAAGAAAAGTAACATATGTTTTCTACCATAAGGTAAAGTATGGTAGAAGCACATTAATATTTCACTAGGATGCAATAGTTATATTCTACTACAAAGGACTCTCTACAACATATTTAATGGCCCTTAACTATACCAAGCAATTAAAATCTTAAGTAAAACGAATCTAAGAAACTATCATGCCCAACTAAAATTTTAAATTTTAGACAAAATGAAAATGCAGGAGCAACACATCGTTCGGGACACCGTGTACCTGAAAAGAAACATGAAAATGTTTAGTGCACAGAACTAGAAAACCACGAACAAACGCATACAAATAGGGCCCCCAGAAAAAAAACGCCTATTAATTAATCAGTCGTGGGAGGCAGCATTGCAAAAATAAATTTTAAGGTAACGTTGAAAGGGCAATCGGCGGTGTGATATAAGCGAGCAATTGGAGAAGCAGGTGGTGGGTTTGAGAAGGTTCAATCTAGCAGGAGGCAGGGGGTGTGGCCGAGCGTGAAGAGCAAGAGAGAGGCGAGGGAGGGAGAGGGTGAGAGAGAGTGATGAAGAGAGGAGTTGGAGGCGGCCTTCAACGAGATGACGGGCAAGCCCTGAGGGAATCGCTTAACGAAGTTTGGAGTCCATAGCACGAGGAGTCAGTAGCAGCGGGAGGAAAGGTGCACATGCGGACGACAGACGGAACACGAACAAACGTTTGCAGAACAGACAGACCACGGACAGACGAATGCAAAAAGAAATTAACCTTCAACGTAGGCCGCCTTAGCAGCTGTGTGAAATGCCTTCTGGAATGATTTCTTCGCTGGTTTCTTGATCGCAGAGTGGTTCAACAAGTGGGCATCTCTCTTAGACTTGCCAAATGACGATGCCAGGATAGGAGAGAGTATTCAACGCCATGCAAGCCAAATGCATAAGCGAAAAACAGATTCTTCAATATAAAATTCCGCATGAACCAGAATGGGCAGCAGTTTCATCTGCTCCTTCAATCATGGGCGTCTTCCCATAGCGTTTCTCGAGCTCTACACAAACCGAACAGTCAAGAAGTGACACAGGCTCACTATCGCTAGGCGTCTTATCGAAGTCTCTGATAGAAAATCACACGAACTGAGAAGAACATAATAGCCGCACATGAAAGTCGAGCCTCAGCATTCACGAAACTAGAAAATCTAAAAGAAACGAAGTTAAAAGATGAAGTTAAAGCTGAAGGAAGGAAAGCGTACCGTTGCCAAAGGTGTTATTCTCAGTATCCATGGCTTCAGATAAGTATTGATTGTCCGCCATGGCTACACGACCCGGAAGCGGAGGATATCGTCGAAGAACAGCAAGCAATCTTCGAATGATTTGCTAGAGGTGGACGTCTCCAAATTTATTGAAAAAGTCTGTGTGCGTTGCAGCTAATAGCTGTAGCGTTTCAGGCTTTCGCCATATTCTTTCCATCATTAAGAATCCTCAGAGCGACGGCCACCATCACTACCCAAACGGCAAAATGCAGGTATAGTTAAGGGGCAAATGCAGGTATAGTTAAGGGGCATGAAGCCCAATTGGGCGTGCTAGTGGTAGTTTGCCACGTGTTAATCGCAGCTCGCCATGTGTCCCCTGATGCACCAATATAAATATTACACATTGAAAATAACAGAAAACATAAAAATTCCTTATTTTACATTTCGAATTGGCCCTTGGACTGGATTACACAATTTCTATGGAGATGCGTCTCTAGGTAGGTCCCTATGGATAGCAGATTGGGCATTCTTGGGTGGCCTAGCAATAATTCATGAAAACCCAAGACTCGTTATGAGAATCTCTAAAAAGGGCATTATAGCCTTTAGAGATCTGGGACCTAGGCGGGGCAAATGGGCAAATTGGAAGCAGCCCGATCAAATTGCCAGGGAGTTCGATCTTAACAATAGAGAGAGGCAGCTAGTTACTGAGCACAATCTAGAGGATTAAGAGCAATTAGCCAACTAGCCACCTCTATAGGGAGGCTCAGGACTTTAGGGAGTTCACGAGTCCGGTTGGCAAGCCCCGCAAAAGACTGAATAGTCGTGACTTTAGGGAGTCAAAGGCAACGACAGGTGCAGAAGTTGCACACAGGCAATGGAGATTCCATGCCCTGTGAGATGGAGTGGGGACTAGTGGGTAGCTAGATTGAGGAGAGTCTGGGATGCTACACAATGGGTTCCGATAGGCAAACTGCGGGTCCAATCTCAGCTATCAAAATGGAACCCTGCATCCCCCCGGAGTGTTCACTTTACTACAGGTTCAGAGAAACCTCATATGCATTTGCTATGGGCGTGCCCCATCTCTAGGGAACTTTGGATGGTGGTAGAAAGAAAATTGAACAACATGCATGTAGCTTCCAAGTTCAAGTGGAGAATGACGCTTCTCGATGATAGAGGCAAGCAAAACGATCTCACATATCAAATGATGCAACCTCTAAGAGCTAGTATATTGTCCTTGTTTGAAAGTTCAGAAATGGAAGAGCCTTTCAACACCCTCCGCTTGGAAGAATCCCGATTGGAAGCGACATGGAGGAAATTCAGAGAATAATGGTATCTTTAGTTCATAGGAACGATGTTTGTAAAGCCTTATCCAGACTCTGGTCCTAAGGCTTTGGAAGTTTTGTACTCAGACATGATGACATATATGCACACTATGTATTTTCTCTTCTTTTAAAAAAAAATAAAGGTTGGGATTCTGCCAAAAAAGAAGAAGAAATAACTACTATGTATTCCCATAAAATATTTTGTCGATTTGACTAATCCAAACACATGGTTTTGTGACATTTTGAAGCATACATGTCATTTATAAAAGTTTCCAATCTTCTCCCAATCTTTGACAAAGAATTTCTATAAATGTTTTTTCTTTTGGCTTGCAGGAGCTCTTTGCATATTTCAAGTTAATTTGCATACCTCTTTAGTCTTGGAACTTAGTGTGTATGGCACACATGATTTGGCTTCTTTGCTATTTTTCTCTCTTATTTTTGATATACATGCATTGCCTTGTTTACTCTCTGTTTCTCTTAGTCTTTTGGCACTGCCATCAGGGTTGAATTTGCATGTTCCCTATTGTTGCACTCAAGTTCCTCTCTTTCATGTGTGTAGCCTCAAATAACATGTCTGATACATTCTATATCTCTCATATTTCCTCCAAAACGACTGCAAAAGTAGTATTGTATCTCTCACATAATGACATTAAAAATCCCTCTAGAAACAAAATTATACTTACATTTTAGAGCTTTTAAATTTTCAAAAAAATTATAGAGGGGGCATAAGGAAATGATAAAAATAGGTTACTTAGGGATTAAAAAAAGAAGCCTTGAATGCACATGATATAGACATATTACACTAAGTGACCCCCCCAAGAGAAAGATGTGCAAACTTTGTACCCAACAGACATCAACACTTGTATAAAAGATTAAGGTGAGCATGGATTCCTAAAATTTGTATCAAGAAAGTGGATAATACCATCTATTCCAACAACGATTGCAAATATTGATAGACCATGCAATGTACTAAAAGAAGTATGGGTATCTGGATGACAATGTATAGAGCCTACAAAGAGTGAGTCTATATCCACAAAAATTAGACACACGCCAAGCATGAAGTCACCATTTACAAATGTTCCTCAACAATAGTTCTGTCTCTCAACCTTCTCCCCCTTCTGAACCGTGCAACCATTTCTAAACCCTTAAAATCCCATGGAGGTGAGAGCCTCCACCCATGTTACAACCCTCTTTCTCACCTATGTGAGTGTGAGAGTTGCTATCCATGCTTCAACCTACACCTCTCACTAGATTAAAACCTGAGGATTGAGCTACACTTGTGAACATCTATGCTACACTAAGCATTGGCATGATTGTAGGTGACCAACACCCTCGAAACTTGGACATGGGAGAAACTATGACAACGCATGCCGATATAGCCCTTGAAACTAAAGGGGACCCTTGAAGGGCCTCCTTTGTTGGTATGTATGTATGTATGTCTATATATATATATATGCATGTGTACACACACTTTTTTAGTGAAATCTTATATTTCTCTATGGGAAACCTCAAAAGAGGTGAAAATCCACCATGAAGTACAAAAGTTAAAAGATTACAAGTAGGCCCTTGGGAAAAACCAAAAGGCTAAGCAAAAAGTACAGAAAGGAAAATGCAACCCAGCAGGGGGAGTATCCAAAAGGATATCCTCCACAGTGAGATTGTTTACGTGCAAAAACTTTTGCAAAAGAACTACATCACCATCAATAAAGTGAAGATGTTTTTTACCCTTGTGATTCTTCTTGAGATAAGCATGTGTACACACACACACACACACATGTTAGAGGGTGATAAGAATGATGATTGCAAACCATATACCTGGCCCTGATTATCAACCAAAAATACTTTGAAGAACTTTGATCCTCTCTCTCTCTCTCTCTCTCTCTCTCTCTCTCTCTCTCTTGATGCATGCACACACACACATACATATTAACACTTATTTAATTAAATTTGGACTCATATGTTTACATTTGGACTAGCCCTTAAAATCCTTCCCAAATGAAAAGCTTACTTTACGAAAATGTCATTCAAGAATCAAAAGTTTACTTTCTAGCACTATCATTTCCACACAATACATTTCATAACATCTCTCTACAATGTTGCACTAATAATGCAAAAACTACTATTAGATCCTAATTTTGTATCTCTTTCTTTTAAGAATCGTATTCTTAAATTAAAAAATCTATTGAGTTATTAGTTTAAATCCATGAAAAACCACGCTCTTGAAGATTCACAAAATTTAAAAAAGGTATACACAAGATACTTACGAGACTCTTTTTACTTTCAATGTAGAAAACTATAAGACTCTTGAATATTCAAGAAATTAAAAGTTTTATATAGACATGAGACATGATGGAAGCCTCTTTTATACTCTAAAAATAGCAATAGCTATGCTTGCAATTTTACATTATCATAAGTTTACAAGAAATATTGCTCGGAATGAGTCTTTGTACAAAGGATCTGTTGTGGCCTTTTCAATAACTTATTTTTGCCTTATAGTGAGTTAAGTACAAATGGGCGATCCAAACATGAAAGGATCTATTGTGGCCTTTTCAATAATTTGATTATGTAAGTAGAAATAGGCAATTCAAACATTTGCTTGTTCGAATGTCCTTTTCTACTGTCATAGAAATGAGCAATCTAAACATTTGCTTGTTCGAATGTTAGGTGTCATCTTCATTCACTCTCATCTGATCACCACCACCACCTTCAGTCTTTCTCGATACACTACAAGGCATAGGCCCTTTTTCGATGGTTAAGCATCGACGTTTAGCGCACGCAAGGTGCTAATCATTAGTATGCAAAGCGGGCTTAAAAGTGTCGCTATATAGCAACACTTGCTAGACTTGTAAAAGGTTGTTATATAGTGACGTTTTATAGAGAGTGTTTTTTCCCACACCGACCTTTAAAGATAGTTTTACCCAATGAAAAAAAAAAATTCTTTTCATACCTGTTTGATCCTTTGAAAGAATAAAAGTACAAGAGCATGTACATTAAGTTTGAGGCTCATATATTCATGTCCGTGTTTGAGACTTAGCTTCATCCTGAGCTAAGTCTAGTGCACCAAACAAGTCCATCTCCAACTCTATACTGAGTTGATCTCCTATATCATCATCATACTCTGGCATTGTACGTTCACCATAGACTTGATCATCTTCTTCAATAAAGTCGGGTGATTCTTGATGATCGTCATCTTCTTCCTCAATATCATGATCTCCATATTTCCTCAATATCATGATCTCCATATTCCTCCCATATGATGTCATTATGCACATCTTCCTCTTGGCTCATATTGTGATCTTCATCTTCTTCTCTAAATCCATCTGGATCAATTGGATCTAGCATTGGTAATGGCATCTCCATATCCACATCTCTATCTTCAAAAATTTGCTTACTTTGTGGTGCAACTTGGATCACGTACCACCATCTTGGATCAGAATGATCCGGATGAAAAACCACCTATATTGAAGATGGGTGCCAAATGCCATCAATTATATGAAACTATGCTTAAGTACATGTACAATTGATATTTAAAAACGAAAGATTCAATTAATTAAATCATTAGTATGCACCTGCTCACAATGCTTGAGAAGAACAAAGACCATCGTAAATATTTCTAAACCATTTTACATCAAGAATGAAAATACTAAATTGTCTGAAATTAATTTCATAGATTTTGTATATGGTCCCACAATAATCTAACTGCAAGGAGAGAAGATTGGTATCCGAAGCACTTGCTCGGCTATCTTGTGTGAAGTTAGCCATGACTCCACAATCATATGTGACTCTCTTTGAATCGATGTGTTCCACACAAAAATGCCATTGGTATGTCTAGGAGCTCTAGAAATATCAAAGACCTGCACTCATGTCCATAAGATCTATAACTCCTCTATCAAAGGTACCATGTACACGGCCTTATACTCGAACATCACATGCATTGCCCCTAAAAATAGAATCCATCATGTCCACCATACCCTCATCATCATCTGGCACATCTAGGAGACTATACTCCTTCTCAAAGTGTGAAGGTATATGCACACCACCCTCCTCATCCTGTCTCAAGGTTTCATGTAAATATAAGATCTTGTCTCAAGATTTTGTGTCATGTATGCATGCAATATTGATCATGAACTCAAATAGCATTGACTTTCCAATGATCCATCACCACGTGCACCACCAACGGTGGGTACTAGTTTGGGTTCCTCCCCATACATCCTTAAGTGGTGCATGACAATACGGCATTGATGTTGTACTTCTCGCTTGCAATGAGTTCAATGACAATAGAACCTCTTCGAAAGCCACTCTGTGCTCCTAAGCATTGGTGCATCATCTGACAAGCTTTCACTCGTCCCTTCCATCTGCACACCTCCAAAATCACAACACAAAATGCAATGAAATCCATTAAGATCCAAAAAATAGCCACCCATGAGCTCCTTTTCTTTCTTCATAGATCAAGTGCCCTAAACTGTCGCTATATAGCGATGCTTTTAGTGTATAAGTATATAGTGATACGAGAGTGATACTTTTAGGGTATAAGTGTCGCTATATAGCGACACTTTTAGGGTTTGAGTGTCGCTATATAACAACTGAACAATGTCGCTATATAGTGACACTGGGGGACTAAAACCTGAAACCCCGCGCGATGCCATCTTTAACAACTCTATTGCGAGAAAAGTAAAAAACTCTCCTCCCACACTTTCATCCTCTATTCGGCGACCTCGCTTTCCTCCTCTATTCCCCATACTCCTCACCCCTACCAAGCCCCTCTCCCATTGACACTTGTGCTCCCTCTCCACCCTTCTCTCTTTCTACTTGTGTGAAAGGAAGTTTTTCAAGAAGGTGTGTCTCTTTAAGCAATGTAGGTTCATTTTTTATGAGATTTCATTTTGTGAGAGTTGAAGCATGTTTCTCCTTACATTGATAAGCCTATGTGCTAATTTTCATGCTTGATTTTCAGAGATTAAGGATAAAAAACGAGATTTGCTCTTCTCTTTTTGGTATTTCTCTTCCTCCCCTTTCCCTTCCTTTCTTGCTTTCTCCTTATTTGTAGGCTTATGGTTGTCCCCTCAATCCAATCCCTATGGAAAGTTGCTTCTCCAAACTCCTTTTTCATCTAACTAGTTATTTGAAAATTGGTATGTCTCCTCTCTTTTGTAGGGCCAGTCCACGAAACACTGAGCGAGACTTTTTTAGGTAAAAAAGAGCTTCCTCTTTTTTCTTTTTTTGGTTTCCGTTATTTGCATTGGTTTGCAACTAATGCTTTAAGCGCTAGCTGCAGTGATGGGCGTAGGAACCCTTTCTTTCCCTCTCTTCTCTTATTCCCTCTTCTTTCCCTCTTTTCCTCTTTTCCTCCCTCTTTTCCCCCTCTTTCCCTCCCCCTCTTATTTCCACTTCTTCCTCTCTTTTCTTCTTTTCCCCTCTCTTTTTTCATTGTCTTCTTTTCATAAGCATATGCATTTGCCTATGCTTATGCATGAGCATATGCTCATATGCTCATATGCTTTTCCCCTCTCTTTTTTCCTTCTCTTTTTCCCTCTTCCTTCTCTTCTTTTCCCCTCTCTTATTTCCTCTCTTTCATCATCTTTTCTCCTCTTTTCATAAGCATATGCTAATATGCTCATGCATAAGTATAAGCATAAGCTTCCTCTTTTTTCCTCTCTTTTCTTCTTTTCCCCTCTCTTTTTCCCTTCTCTTTTCCCCTCTTTCTTTCTCTTCTTTCTCTGCTTTTCCCCTCTCTTATTTCCTCTCTTTCATCCTCTTTTCTCTTCTTTTCATCAGCATATTCATTTGTCTATGTATCTCTCTCATTATGAATGAGCATATGCTCATATGCTCATGCATAAGCATAAGCATATGCTTTCTCTCTTTTTCTCTTTTTTTTCTTCTTTTCTTCTCTCTTTTCTTATTTTCCCCTCTTCTTTTTCCTTCTCTTATGCTTATGCTCCTTTCCCCTCTCTTTTTTCATTCTTTTTCCCCCTCTTCCTTCCTCTTCCTTCTCTTCTTTTCCCTTCTCTTATTTCCTCTCTTTCATCCTCTTTTCTCTTCTTTTCATAAGTATATGCATTTGTTTATGCTTATGCTCATATGCTTATGCTTATGCATGATCATATGCTCATATGCTCATATGCTTTTCCCCTCTCTTTTTTCCTTCTCTTTTCTCATCTTCCTTTCTCTTCCTTCTCCTCTTTTCCCCTCTTCTTTTCCCCTCTCTTATTTCCTCTCTTTCATCCTTTCTTTTGTTCTTTTCATAAGCATATGCATTTGCCTATGCTTATGCTCATATGCTTATGCTTATTCATGAGCATATGCTCATATGCTCATATGATTTTCCCCTCTCTTTTTTCCTTCTCTTTTGCCCTCTTCCTTTCTCTTCTTTTTCCCTCTCTTATTTCCTCTCTTTCATTTTCTTTTCTCTTCTTTTCATAAGCATATGCTTTCTCTCTTTTTCTCTTTTTTTCCTTCTTTTCTTCTTTTCTCCTCTCTTTCAAAAGGGTAATTTTGTAATAAACAATGTTGCATATCTTTGACATGTATATGCTTCTATTGCTCAGCTCTTTTGAGCGATTTTGTATCACCCTTTTCACCAAAAAAAATTTATAACAAACAACATTCTTTTGCAATTACTTTTTAAAAAAAATTAGTAGGGCAAAGCAGGGCTTGCTGTGGCCCTATTTAGCCCCACTAATGTTTTTTTAAAAGCTTTTGTTAATCGTCGCTATATAGTAACGTTTACCAGTATTGCTATATAGCGACGTTTACCAGTGTCGCTATATAGCAACGTTTACCAGTGTCGCTATATAGCGACGCTTATTAGTGTCACTATATAGTGATGCTTATATAGCGACCGTTCTTTTTCGATGCTTATAGCGATGTAAATACCGACCTTTGTGCCCGTTAAAAAAAATTGTTTAGTGTAAAAAAGGTCGGTATTTTCATCGAAAAAGGGCATGTGACTTGTAGTGATATTTGAAAGGTGTTATCATGGGAGTATCATGGGCATTCTTCATTTGCGCTATCTCCTTCTACTTCCTCCTTGGCAAGCATCTTTATGAACTCTATAATATGCAAGATAATTGGTTGCGAATTTTTCATTTTTTCTTCTACATCACACTCCATGTGCTTCTTTGTTTTCTTCGTCCTTGATTTCCAAGATACTTTGACTATTTCTATGGAAAGGTTTGAAATTGCATCATGGTTTGGGACCCATTCCTTTTTCAGACAACTACTATATAATGTATTGTTATCCTGGTTCTCCTTCCTACCCCTTGACTCATACCATATCATAGTAAATGTTGTAGCTCTCCCACTACTACACACGGATCCTATTGCGACGTTTATGTACCGATGTTTAGCGCCCGCTTAACATTAATCATCAGTATGAAAAGCGGGTTTCGTAAATCGTCGCTATATAGCGACTGTTGCTAAAAGTCGCTATATAGTGACTTTTGTAAAAGTCGCTATATAGCGACTTTCAAAAGTTACTATATAGCAACACTGATACAAAATATTATAGCGACGTTTTTACAGAGAGGTTTTTTTTTTTAAAATAGGCCTTAAAAGTTAGTTTTTTCCAATGACAAATTTTTTTAAATTTTCATACATGTTTGAGCTCATAGAGAAAAAAAAAAAGAGAGCATGTACATCAAGCCTTTGAAGCTCATATATTCATGTCCAAGTTTGAGATGAGAAAAATCAAATAAGAGCATTTACATCAATTGTTTCATCTTGAGCCAAGTCTAAGGCGCCAAGCAAGTCTATCTCCAACTCTATACCGAGTTGATCTCCTATATCATCATCGTATTCTAGCATCGTACGTTCACCTAAAAGTATTTGATCATCTTCTTCAATAAGGCTTAAGTGTGGTGATTGATCTTGATGATTGTTGTCTTCTTCGTCAATATCGTGATCTCCATCCTCCTCCCATGCGATGTCATTATGCGCATCTTCCTCTTGGCTCATATGGTGATCTACATCTTCTTCGCTAGATTCATCAATTGGATCCGGCATTGGTAGTGGCATCTCCATATCCACATCTCGATCTTCAAAAATTTGCTTACTTCGTGGTGCAACTTGGATCACGTACCACCATCTTGGATCAGAACGATCTGGATGAAAAACCACCTATATTGAAGATGGGTGCCAAATGTCGTCAATTATATATATATCAATGGACTTTAAAAATGAAAGATTCGACTAATTAAATCATTAGTATGCACCCGCTCACAGTGCTCGGGAAGAATAAAAGTATCACTTTCATCGGTCCAATGTTTGGTGGAGTCTATTGCAAAGAGACCGCTACTATCTTTTCTCACTATCGCATGGGGACCGTTGTAAGTAGTTCTAAACCATTTTACATCAAGAATGAAAATAGTAAATCGTCTGAAATCAATTTCATAGATGTCGCGTATGGTTCCACAATAATCCAACTGTGAGGAGAGAAGATTGGTATCCAAAGCACTTGCTCAGCTATCTTATGTGAAGTTAGACATGACTCCACAATCATACGTGACTCTCTTTGAATCGATGCGTTCCACGTGAAAATGTCGTCCATATGACCATAATGCACTATACTTTAAAAGAGCATCATTAAAACAATGAAGATGCACCTATTTTATAGCATATATTGCCACAAATAATTACTTAATTACGTCAAGAGATAAGAAACTTACATGCACCCATACATCCAGATGATAACTCCCGCTCGCGCTCGTTTATTGTCTCTCCATCATGTTCGGCTTTACGTAGAGCCAGTTGTAGCCAATCAAGTGACATGTGAGTAGGGAGAAGAGCCAGATCTCGTGGATATGGTTGTGATCGCCTATACATTACTCTGAATCTCGTCCTTGCATTTATTCTTTCTGCTTTGACCACTTCATATCTCTCAATCCACTTCTGCATCTCAGGGCTATTGAGGATAGAAAACTTATTGAATTTCTCCATTTGCTCTTCGCTCATCTTTCTTTCAATCCCTTTTCCTTGGGAAACCTCGCCAATGATGTGATCATCATCCTTGTTGTGCCAAGCTTGTGGCATATCAGGATCCGTGGATGCAAGAAACTCTGTGATATATACTAATGACTCTTGCACAAGCCATCCCTCTGCCATGCTTGCTTCCGGTCTTGCTCTTTGTCTTACAAACCCCTTTAAAGTTTTCATAAACTGCTCGAGAAAAAACATCCATCGATTATGAATGGTACCTGCTATAGTCACCTCATCAACTATGTGCACAAGCAAGTGGACTTGAGTTGTCATAATGCTTGAGGGAAAGTGCTTCTCAAGCAAGCATACGGCTTCGATGGATTCCACCCTAGCCTTCTCAATTCTCGATATAGAGATCTCTTTTTGAGATATCCACCTATTTCACATGTCCATGCATATGTAAGATATTTGAGATATCCACCTATTTCACATGTGCATTAAGAAAATACATAATGCGATTTGATAGTAAGCATACCTCACAATACCACAGATCTTGAATATAGCATTTCTAACATCTTCTTGTAAGCACCCTTTTATTGTAATTGGGAGGATGAACTATCAAAGCAACAATGAAGTCATGTCAACAATATAACATAATAATAATTACGCTAACGCATCACTATTATCGGTAGACTAATTCTACTTAGAATACCTGTAAGACCTTGTGCCAATCATGGGACTTGAGGCCACTAAGCTTATTGTCCTTTGAAAATGCTCCTTTCAAGCAACGCATGTACCCTCTCGGTGTTTGAAAAGAGGTAATGTCTGCCTTGACCGCTGCCTCCTCCCTCGTAGAGAGGATCCACGTTGCCTTCGGGAGGACAACTTTTCTCGAAGCATGCACTTGGGGCCACAAACGAGACATCCTATTCATAGCACGCAAGTCTTCTCGCACTCCTCTCGAGTCCTTGGAACCAACCAAGTGTGCCCAAATAGTAGCCCCCACATTCTTGAAGATATGCATGGGATCCAAGAAATGATTGATTTGTAGCTGACCCCAATAAGGAAGCTCGTGAAAGATCGATAGCCTCTTCATACCAGGAGGAGGTTCCTCTCCATTCGCCCTCCAAGCTTAAATCCAATCACTTGCCTTCAAATATGATGGTGGTGGATCAAGCTGACCTCCACGTGCGAGATGGTCGAGCGAAAGGTATCGAGCATGACCTTCATAAACATTTTTCCTCATATGTTTGGAGTAGAGTGCAAGCGATTTCAGAGCCGGTCCACAAACAGGACAAGCATGGTACCCACTTGTAACAAGTCCTGCACGTGTGCATGAATGTGTTAGTACAAGACATGCATGCAAAAGAGAGTAAAAAAAGCATAATCCCTCATTGTACATGTAAAGACATAACCACGTACCTGCGCACTCTCCATATCCTGGGTAGTCATGCATGGTCCACATCAAGATACCCCTGACCAAAATATCATTGGTATGTCTAGGAGCTCTGGAAATATCAAAGACCTGCACTCCTCTCCATAATATCTGTAACTTCTCTATCAAAGGTGCCATGTGCAAGTCCATGTTTTTTGCCTTGTACTTTCCTAGCACAAGTAGTGCAAGCATGAGGTGTCCCTTTTTTATTGTTAGCCATGGTGGGATATTGTAATTCACCACGACTATGGGCCATGTCGACCAAGATGTCGAGCGTAACCCGAAAGGATTCACGCCATCCATGGCTAGCCCAAGATGTAAGTTGCATGGCTCCCTCGCAAAGTCCAGCCACTGATTATCGATGTGCTTCCAAGCTGCACAATCTGCGGGAATCCTCAATGTGTGATCAGTGGACCGATGAGATGCATGCCATGTCATCAACTCCGCTATGGATTTGCATCGAAACATGTGTTGTATTCTTGCAATGATGGGAAAGTGTCTTAAGACCTTTACCGGTATCCGCTCACCCTGCAAGTCATCTCTATATCGTTGTTCCCCACACTTTGGACAACTAGCCAAATCTCCATGCTCACGACGAAAGAGAATACAATCATTATGGCAAGCATGGATGGTATCATAATCCATACCCACCGTTGTTAGCATCTTTTTCGCTTCATCTCTTGATGCGGGCATGGTATTTGGTGCAGGCAACATCTTCTAGAGCAACCTATGACAAAGACACTATCCAAATGATGATTCTCAAATCAAACAATATCCAAATAATGAGTCAAATTAATGCAAGGGCTAACCTCATTAAGGCCGAGACACTTGTATCCGACCACCCATACTGTACTTGTAGATTCAAGATTGAGAGACAAGCACGTAGTTTAGACATCCTAGCACCCTCGTACGATTGTGTTGATTGCAACTCTCGCATTTTGACCTCAGACTCTGACATCACGTGTACGTGGGATGTAGTGCCCCTAAAAATGGAATCCATCATGTTGACCATACCCTCGTCATCATTCGGGAGACTATAGTCTTGTTGAAAGTGAGAAGGTATATGTGTACCCTCGTCACCCTCCTCATCCTGTTTTAAGATTTCGTGTAAATATAAGATCTTCTATTTCCTGGTATACAATAAGATTGTGAACTTAAATAGCTTTGACTTACCGATGATCCATCAACATGTGCAACACCAACGGGGGGTACTGGTTCCGGCTCCTCCCCATACATCCGCAAGTGGCGCATGATAATACGACGTTGATATCGTACTTCTCGCTTGCAATGAGTGCAATGACAGTATAACCTCTCCGTAAGCCACTTCGTGCTCCCGGGCGTTGGTGCATCATCGGACGAGCTTCCACTCGTCCCTTCCATCTACACTTATAAAATCACAATATAAGCATGAAGAGGAGATATTGACAATTATAAAATAGCATGTTTGAGCTTCTCTTGAGGCCATATTAAAAAAGAGACAGTAAGCATCGCTATATAGTGACGCTCTGTTCCGTCGCTATATAGCAACGTTTTTAATTAAAAGCGTCACTATATAGCGACGAATGAGCGTCGCTATATAGCAACACTGTGGGTTAAAACTCGAAACGCTAAACGCGCGGTGTTTTCTTCATACTATTCCCTAATCTCTCAAGTAAGCAACCCAAAATCTCCTCCCACCTATTTTCGACGACCTCCCACCTATTCCAAGCAACCTCCCACTCTATTTTCCACTCCTCACCCTTCTCCTACCTCTTGTACTGCCTCTCTATCCTTTTCCCTCTTTGGTTTCTTGAAAGAAAGTTCTTCAAGAGGTGAGTTTGTTTCAACAATGTAGGTTGTTTGTTTGTTAGCTTTAGTTTTGTGAGTGTTTCTTCTTGTATTGCTAAACCTGTAAACTAGTTTTCATGCTTGTTTTGAAAGGATTGAAACAAAAAACGAGATTTCAAGAAAGAAAGAGAACTCACCTCTTTTTTCTGTATTTCTCTTCCTTCTCTTTCTCCTTGTCTCCTCAATCTCCTCCTTTCCTTGTCTCCTCAATCTCCTCCCTTCAAGAAGTTGCTTTTGTAATCTCCTCCTTCCACTAACATCTTATTTGAAAAAATGGGTTGTTTTCTCTCTTTTGTAGGGCCAGTCCACTACACCAAGCGGGACATACTTTTTCAGGTAAGTGCTTCCTCTTTTTTCCATTTATTATTTTTGTTATTTGCATTGGCTTGCAGCTAGCGCCTTAAGCGCTAGCTGCAGTGATGGGTGTATGAACCCTCTCTTCCCCTCCCACTCTTTTCTTCTTCCCCCTTCTCTTATTCTCCTTTTTTCCCCTTCTTTTTTTTCCCTCTTCTCTTATTCTCTCTTTCCCCCTTCTCTCTTTCCCCCTCATCTCTTTTCCCTTCTCTCTTTCCTTTCCCTCTTATTCTCTATTTCCTTTCCCTCTTATTCTCTTATGCTTATGCTTCTCTCATTCCCCCTTCTCTCTTTCCCCCTTCTCTATTTTCCCCTTCTCTCGTTCGCATAAGCTCATGCTCATGCATTAGCATAAGCATAAGCTCGCGCATAAGCTCATGCTCATGCATGAGCATAAGCACGAGCTTATGCTTATGCTAATGCATGAGCATGACCTTATGCGAATGTTTTCGCATAAGAAGGAGCTTATGCTTATGCTAATACATGAGCATGAGCTTATGCTTATGCTCATGCATGAGCATGAGCTTATGCATAAGCTCCTTCTCTTTTTCCGCATGAGCATAAGCATGAGCTTATGCTTAAGCATAAGCATAAGCATAAACTCATGCTTATGCTCATACATGAGCATGATCTTATGCTTAAGTTTCTGCATACGCTCATGCTTATGCGTGAACTTATGCGGAAATAGAGAATGAGAGAAGCTTATGCTTCTCTCATTCTCTATTTCTACATAAGCTCCTTCTCTTTTTCCGCATGAGCATAAGCATGAGCTTATGCTTATGCTTATGCTTAAGCATAAGCATAAGCATAAGCTCATGCTTATGCTCATACATGAGCATGAGCTTATGCTTAAGTTTCCACATAAGCTCATGCTTATGCGTGAGCTTATGCGGAAATAGAGAATGAGAGAAGCTTATGCTTCTCTCATTCTCTATTTCCGCATAAGCTCCTTCTCTTTTTCTGCATGAGCATAAGCATGAGCTTATGCTTAAGCATAAGCATAAGCATAAGCTCATGCTTATGCTCATACATGAGCATGAGCTTATGCTTAAGTTTCCGCATAAGCTCATGCTTATGTGTGAGCTTATGCAGAAATAGAGAATGAGAGAAGCTTATGCTTCTCTCATTCTCTATTTCCGCATAAGCTCCTTCTCTTTTTCCGCATGAGCATAAGCATGAGCTTATGCTTATGCTTATGCTTATACATGAGCATGAGCTTATGCTTAAGTTTCCGCATAAGCTCATGCTTAATATGCGTGAGCTTATGCGGAAATAGAGAATGAGAGAAGCTTATGCTTCTCTCATTCTCTATTTCCACATAAGCTCCTTCTCTTTTTCCGCATAAGCTCCTTCTCTTTTTCCGCATGAGCATAAGCATGAGCTTATGCTCATGCATGAGCATGAGCTTATGCTTAAGTTTCCGCATAAGCTTATGCTTATGCATGAGCTTATGCGGAAATAGAGAATGAGAGAAGCTTATGCTTCTCTCATGATACTCTATTTCCGCATAAGCTCCTTCTCTTTTTCCGCATGAGCATAAGCATGAGCTTATGCTCATGCATGAGCATGAGCTTATGCTTAAGTTTCCGCATAAGCTTATGCTTATGCATGAGCTTATGCGGAAATAGAGAATGAGAGAAGCTTATGCTTCTCTCATTCTCTATTTCCGCATAAGCTTCTTCTCTTTTTCCGCATGAGCATAAGCATGAGCTTATGCTTATGCTTATGCTTATGCATAAGCATAAGCATAAGCTCATGCTTATGCTCATGCATGAGCATGAGCTTATGCTTAAGTTTCCGCATAAGCTTATGCTTTTGCATGAGCTTATGCGGAAATAGAGAATGAGAGAAGCTTATTCTCTTTTTCCGCATAAGCTCCTTCTCTTTTTCCACATGAGCTTATGCTTATGCTTATTCTTATGCATAAGCATAAGAATAAGCTCATGCTTATGCTCATGCATGAGCATGAGCTTATGCTTAAGTTTCCGCATAAGAGCTTATGCTTTTGCATGAGCTTATGCGGAAATAGAGAATGAGAGAAGCTTATGCGGAAACTCATTCTCTATTTCCACATAAGCTCCTTCTCTTTTTCTGCATGAGCTTCCGCATGAGCTTATGCTTATGCTCATGCATGAGCATGAGCTTATGCTTAAGTTTCCGCTTAAGCTCATGCTTATGCATGAGCTTATGCAGAAATAGAAAACGAGAGAAGCTTATGCGGAAACTCATTCTCTATAAGCTCCTTCTCTTTTTCCGCATGAGCTTCCGCATGAGCTTATGCTTATGCTCATGCATGAGCATGAGCTTATGCTTAAGTTTCCGCATAAGCTCATGAGCTTATGCAGAAATAGAGAATGAGAGAAGCTTATGCGGAAACTCATTCTCTATTTCCGCATAAGCTCCTTCTCTTTTTCCGCATGAGCTTCCGCATAAGCTTATGCTTATGCTCATGCATGAGCATGAGCTTATGCTTAAGTTTCCGCATAAGCTCATGCTTATGCATGAGCTTATGCGGAAATAGAGAATGAGAGAAGCTTATGCGGAAACTCATTCTCTATTTCCGCATAAGCTCCTTCTCTTTTTCCGCATGAGCTTAATGCTTATGCTCATGCATGAGCATGAGCTTATGCTTAAGTTTCCGCATGAGCTCATGCTGAAATAGAGAATAAGAGAAGCTTATGCGGAAACTCATTCTCTATTTCCACATAAGCTCCTTCTCTTTTTCCGCATGAGCATAAGCATGAGCTTATGCTTATGCTTATGCTTAAGCATAAGCATAAGCTCATGCTTATGCTCTTGCATGAGCATGAGCTTATGCTTAAGTTTCCGCATAAGCTCATGCTTATGCATGAGCTTATGCGGAAATACAGAATGAGAGAAGCTTATGTGGAAACTCATTCTCTATTTCTACATAAGCTCCTTCTCTATTTCCGATGCCTATGCTTAAGAATAAGCATAAGCATAAGCTCATGCTTATGCTCATGAGCTTAAGTTTCCGCATAAGCTCATGCTTATGCATGAGCGTATGCGGAAATAGAGAATGAGAGAAGCTTATGCGGAAACTCCTTCTCTATTTCCGCATAAGCTCCTTCTCTATTTCCGATGCCTATGCTTAAGCATAAGCATAAGCATAAGCTCATGCTTATGCTCATGCATGAGCATGAGCTTATGCTTAAGTTTCCGCATAAGCTCATGCTTATGCATGAGCTTATGCGGAAATAGAGAATGAGAGAAGCATCTTCTTTCCCTCTTTTCTTTCCTTCTTTCCTTTCCATCTTTCTTTCCATCTTCTTTCCCTCTTTCCTTTCCCTCTTCTTTCCTTTCCCTATTCTTTCTTCTTGCCTCTTTCCTTTCCCTCTTCTTTCCTTTCCCTCTTCTTTCTTCTTGCCTCTGTCCATCTTCTTGCCTCTTCTTGCCTCTTCTTTTCTTTCCTTTCCATCTTCTTTCCCTCTTTCCTTTCCCTCTTCTTTCCTTTCCCTCTTCTTTCTTCTTACCTATGCCTATGCCTATGAGAATGCTTATGTTTGTTTTTTTGTTTTCTGTTTGTATCTATGTTAGACATGGGATCACGTCGCTCATCCAATGAGTACGGACAGCCTCACAGGAGGAGAGCTCACGATCTATATGCTCCAAAGGACTTTGATTCCTCTCAGGCAACTACCCCGAGGACTACCCCTAGTCCGACTCCTCTCGGACCTAGCACTACGACTACCCCTGGTCCGACCCCTCTTCCACGTAGCACTGCGACTACCCCTCGAGGAACTCCTTTGCTAGCCGCGCATGGCTTTGTTGGGAGTCCCGACGAGTTTGTAGCGCAGATGAGTAATGAGGAGGCAGTGAGATTCTTCTCTCTGCTCTCTCAGAGGACCTCCGCAATTCCTTCCCCTACACCGACGGGTGGACGTACTGCCCAGCCATCCCCTCGTGCCCCTTTGATCACGGGATCATCACCTGCGCATGCTTCTCGCAAGGGAAGGAAGAGTAGGACGGGCGGCTCATGTTGTGCTGACTCGGGACATGTAGACGAGTCAGCACACTCATGCTCCTTTAGGTCTCCACTTGGTTTGGAGACACAGTATCAGTCAGGTCCCTTTCCCTCTCCTACTCCCACTGCTACTCCTCGCTCTGGAAGCACTCGCGTAGCTTCCACTCCTTCAGACTCTGCTACCGTTAGTCCCCCTTACTCATTAGGAGATCTCTCCTATCAAATCACATCTGCGGGAGAGATAATAGAAGATAAAAAGGGAAAAGCAGTGATGGCCGCCATGAGGAGGTTGACGAGTCATCACTTCAAGAGCGGCATAAATACTGATTGGCGGTATCAAGATGCCCGCGGTGATCGATGAGTTAAAACAAAGATACCCTAATCCGCCAAATGTGGAGTTTAATGATGATTATATGCGAGAGCGCATGGGTTTGGTCCTGAAGCATCGTAGATCAACCTTGTGTACTTCCATTACAAAGGGGTTGGCTAAACCCAGCTGGGCAGACAAAGCTGATTGGAAGTACTTCAAGAAGCAACATAGGGACCATCCCGAAATGTTCGAGGGTCAGAGGAGGGCTGCAAAGAGATGGCTGGACGTTGTAGGTACTTCGTACTTTGGTGCAGGCGGACGGTATGCGTTCGAGGCAACCGTGGTAAGTCTACTTCTTCCCATTTAATGTATTGTTCTATTTGTTTTACTTACATATTACATGCACTTTAGCTAACTATAACTCTCATAAATTGGATCCACAACAAGCTGCGATGGGTCGTCTTCCTACAGATGCAGAGAGGCGGCACGCATTTCCGATAGGAACAAAGCCGTGGTTCATTGAGCAAGAGGTAATGGGAGCGATAGTCGATTGGGCTGAGGTGGCTGCTCACATGGTATAAGTTTACTCCTACTTGTAATCTCACTTTTTAATTTAAGTTTCAATCTAATTTTCGATTTATATGGTTCACTCTTAGGGTCAAAGCTCAAGCGCCCCATCATCGGAGGCAAGCGATCAACAGGGCCAAGGATCGGATGCAGGTGGCGAGGACGAGGGAGAAGACGCAGGTGTTGAGGACCAAGGAACAGGCCAACAAGACGAAGATGATTTGGATTCAGATGAGTAGTGGTAGTAGCATTTTGTATATCCGCTTGTTTGAGCAATTTTGTATCGCCCTTTCGACAGGGTAGTTTTGTTACAAACACTGTTGTATATGTCTGACATGTATATGCATTTGTTACTCATCATTTCACAAGAACAATTTTGTATCACCCTGCAAGCAAGGGAAATTTTTTTATAAAAAACTTTCTTTTGTAATTACAAAAAAAAAAAAAGGATTAGTGGGGCTAAACAGGGCCAAAAGGAAGCCCTGTTTAGCCCCACTAACCCTTTTTTTTTACTTCTGTTAATCGTCGCTATATATCGACGTTTACTAGTGTCGCTATATAGCGACGATTAATAGTGTTTCTATATAGCGACGTTTCTATCATCGCTATATAGCGACGTTTACCAGTGTCGCTATATAGCGACGCTCCTTTCCGATGCTTTTAGCGACACTTATAGTGACGTTTGCGCCCGTGAAAAAAAAAAATTTTAATGTAAAAAGCATCAGTATTTCGGTCGAAAAATGGCCTATGCCTTGTAGTGTCCTCTGGTTATCCATGCTCACATCCACTACTGTTGCAACTCCAAACTTCATGTTTTCATGTTCATCATCGGATGGTCAAACTATAACAAAACAATGGACATTTATGTCTGTTTGTGGCATAAACTCTCTCCTTAGGTCCACAATATGGATGTGGGAGCAGCGATTCAAACTCATTTTCAAAGAGACCAGATGCTGGATGCAAGTCATTACAATATTTGGCCAAAATAAAGACCGTTCTGCCTTAATATCATCTTCTCACATTTTTGCAAGGTCCTTTATTAATGTAGGTCTTGCTAATTACAATAGTAGTGTGTTCCTTCCAAGAGGGCTTCCAATCAGGAAATCTCCGAAGCATTTTCTCTTTGTATGTAATAAAAGCTTTTAAGCCTTCTATTTCACCTTTGGCTTTCTCATTGAATTCTTTTATAGGAGCCCATGTTGGATGCATTTCTTTGCTCATAATTAAAGTTAAGAGATAGTAAGTTCTTTAGGTTCCCATTTTGTATCAAGAGAATAGTGTTGCCATTGCATCACTCATTTTTCATCCTTTAAGAAAAAGTGAAAATAGTGTGGAGTGCCATGACCTATCAGGGCATCACCACCTTTTTGTATGAAAGGCAGAATAAAGCTCTTCCAATCAGACATCCTTTCAACCATTGAGCATATTATTCCTTCCTTGCAACCACCAACTTGCCTCCCACATTTTCTTATCAAGTCATCCATTGTCACGATGTCCTTGTGTTTTAGTTCTCTTGAAACCATGCTAAATACCTGATCGATATCCTCATGTATATGCCCAACCAACAAAATCCCAACTTTAATCTCATTGAAGATTCTATGAGCGATTAGCATTGAGAAAAATGCAAAGAAGATTATATTTTTATTCTCTCATCCACAATTGTCTGCTTGTACTCTCAAAGTTGCTGGTAGGCGCCCTTTTTCTGCATGTACATTGTGAATTGCCTTCATAACGGATGTTACAACTCGATTGCTATCATATAGATGCAAGGAATCAATCCATATGTCTGCAAAAAACTTAAATCCATGCACTAATACTCCACATAGATGTGTCTTTAAAAAGTATTTTCCTTGTAGCTTAGATGGAGTTTTAACAATGAATCGAGGTAATGTTGTTGTATTTTGATCCATACCATCTACAATAATGCACATGTACTCTTTTGGATGAGAAATAGCTTGCTCCTTCCAAAATGCATATTTTATTCTAGAATGTTGAACAAGTCTATTATGAAATTCTCTCTTTTTTTTGTATGCTTCTTTTTGTTCTGGAGATGTTGCACTCTCAAGTGCTCACTTTAGATCATCACAGTTGTTGCACTTTGACATTTTTTGCCTCTTTGGGACTTTAACATGTCCAAAGATTTTTTTCCAAAAAGTATACAAAGTATGAAAAGATGCCTTCTTTTTTTGTCAAACCTATCGAAAGATACATTTTTGATAGATGGGGTTGTGGTAAAGCAGAGGCTCTTGTTTTGGGCCTTCCAGTGTTTCCATGAATGTTAAAATTTACTCCATAATTTGCTTTATTAGCCAAACTCCAATATGCGCCATGTGATAATCCTCTAATAATGCGATATGTATTATTGCAAATACTTTTTCCATTTATAAGAGGCCTTATCTATTGTCCTGAACTTTGCCTTCTCTTATCATTTACAAGAAAGCAAGAGAGTCTCATGAGTAGTTATTCATTTCTTCTGCTCCCTTTCTTTTTCCAGACATGTTCTCTACACCCCTTAATGGAGCCTTAATGTCATGTAAGTTAATGGATCGCATACATCTACACTTACAACATGGGGACGTCAATATTAATCTCCATGCAAAGGTGGTGCTCGAGGGTCGCCTCCTATATATACCGTGCAATGTTTCTCATTATATCATTTCTTAGTCGGTTGCTTGCAGCCATGTAAAAAAGCACGATTTTGTGTTTAAATGTTTTCAAACAATTTTCAATCAAATAAAATGTATATACACCCGAAGAGACTTCCATTGACTTGCCATCCTCTCTCAAGCTTCTTATTGGTAATGTCGTCCACCACAGCAGTGAGCCAGTGAGCCTTACATAATCATGAGTGGTACACCCAAAGTGACTTCCATTGAATTCTAGTGAGCCAGTGAGACTTACAAGCTACATAATCATGGGTGGTACAATGAGCCAGTTAGACTTACATAATCATGGGCATCCGATGGTACACAATCGGGTGTCAGGTGGTATACATTCAGTCAGCCTTACATTGACTTCAACCAAAGAGACTTCCATTGACTATCCTTGCTCTATATCAAGCTTCTTATTACACAATCAGCAAGTGCTACACCTGAGCTAAGCAAGAGCAGTCACTATCTCTGTCTTCCTCCTCTCTCTCTCTCTCTCACCTAGCAAACCCATGCAAAGATGATGATAACAATCAGAAAATTGGCTTTGGTACGTATTTCTATAAGTCTAATGGATGTCCGAACTTTTTCTCGTTCGACCATCTTAAGGATCCATTGACCCACACTTTGGTAGCATTTTATCCCATTGTAGGGAGGTTGAAACCAAGCTAAGATGTAGGGAGGATCGATACCGATTATAGCAATGAAGGGGTTTTGCTAGTAGAGGCAACCGCAGATGCATTCATGAGCGACTTCGGTGATTTTACTCCCCGCCTGAGGATGAAGGATTTGATTCCCAAAGTGAATTATACAGAGGGCCTGAGCAGTTTTCCCCTAAGCATTTCACCCAGCCAACTGCGATGTATTAAAACACCACGTAATGCTTTCCTATATATACTGTGTAATGTTTTTCATTATATCATTTCTTAGTTGGTTGCTTGCAGCCATGTTAAAAAGCATGATTTTGTGTTTAAACAAGTTTAAATATAAAAAAATGTATGTCCTTAAAAAACCTTGGTTTGGGAAAAGTGGGAATTGCAATTTTTTCAAAATTACTAATATAGTGTTCATTTAAGTAAATAAAATTTAGAATCTTTTGTGTTTAGACTTGCGGGAGAAGTTTGCACCTTTAACTTCTTCTTTAGAGATTATATGCTTTTGGACTTGATATAGAGAGGGATCTTTCTATCATTGTTTTTGTATATTTTTTTTAGGGGAGAGATTGTACATAGAATTAAGATTTATATATAAAAAGACTTTAGGTTTTAGATATTTCTAGAGAGGGAAGATTTTTTTATATACATAGAGAGGGGGTCTTATTTGGAACTTTGAGAGCTTTATTTTTTGTTTGCATGTTTTTGGAGAAAGGTTGCACATAATATGTATTGTAAAATTTTAGGAGAAAAAGTTGCACATAATATGTATTGTATAATTTTAGGAGAAAAGGTCACATGTGACACAACCTCTGTAAAGAGAACGAGTAACCTGACCCGACTGGGCTAGAGACCCACTCCATAAGGTCTCAAGGTGGGATCTGAAAAGGGAAGCAGCAAGCTAAGGGTGTCCACTTTTTGTTCACTCCCCAATCCTTAGGAGGTGGAAAAACAAGCTTTTTGGCACACAAAAATGCAAATCTCACCTACTTCCCTATGGATCTCGTAGTTAAAGTCTTCAGACACAACCTCACACATGCTATTATGCACACAGTGGTGGTCTGATCGAAAATTTGATGCACGTACAAAAAATTTCTCTGTGTCACACGGCATGGTTCTAGGGTGGTCACTCATTCTAGATTAAATGTTATTGAAACTTTGTAGGTGGTCTCTTTCATTATGTAGAGCTTAACTTGATTTATTGGTAATTATTTGAATGATTTATCTAATTATAATAATTATTTACAATAAATAAAGTCATAAAATACATGCATTTTAGTAGCACACCACATTTTCTCAGTATTTTGAATAATTAAGCAAATCTAATTTTGTGGAAGGTTAGTAAGCACATAAGGGTGTGTGGTTCAATCATCAAATCCCAAATCCAACGATTGGATTTAGGGAGATTGAAGTTTAATTTTTACTTTTACTCCTTAGAGGATCAATAAAGAATATTAAAAATAAATGTAGTAATTCTTAAACATGACCAAACATTTTAAAAATGTCAATATTTTTAGTCCTCTATGTGATAAATAAGAGGAAAAATTTTTGGTTAAATTTGAATAAGGGAAGGGTACATTATGGCCTCCACAAGTGAAATATCCCTTTTGTGGGGGAAAAAGGGCCACCCAAGCCTAATACCAAGACAAGGTAGGCTTGGTATTAGGCTTGGTGAGGTAGGTTAGGAGCATCACCAACCCTAGTTGCAAGCCTTTGGAGTGTGCATGTTGCCCATGTGGAAGGCTGAGTCATCTATTTTTACC
The DNA here is from genome assembly GCF_047967505.1 of Dipteris shenzhenensis. Lineage (NCBI taxonomy): Eukaryota > Viridiplantae > Streptophyta > Polypodiopsida > Gleicheniales > Dipteridaceae > Dipteris > Dipteris shenzhenensis. The sequence goes on along the minus strand of NC_141628.1, from coordinate 41,108,696 downwards.
TTGCCACCATACCACGTTGTTAGACTGCATGGTGCCATTGCCACACATGCTACCACATCAGCCACATGTGCCACCTCATCATTCCACATCATAGGAACTCTTGGAGCCATGTCATCACACCTTGCCACCTTTCCACCTCAATTTGCCATGTCAATCTACCACCTCATGAATGCCAACTCATCATGCCACATCACATTTCCACGTCATGGAAGAGCCTCATATATTCCACACCATATTGCCACATCATCACCATGCATGGTGCCACATCAGCCAAACTATATACATCACGATGATGGCGAGCCACATCATCAACATGCATGGTAAGTTATACATGCATGCAATTTGAGTACATTAAACATAGAATACCACGATCGAGGTATTTGGAGGTGATTTGAGTGCGTGAAGCATAGAATACCACAATCGAGGTTTATGACCACGATCGAGGTATTTGGAGGTATCCAAAAGTGGCAAAATAATCAAATTGTCATGGTTTATGACCACGATTGAGGTATTTGGAGATATTGGAACTGGAAAAATAATCGAATTATCATGGTTTATCACGTAGATTATTCTCAAATTGCATTAACGAAAATATTAATCAAGATAGGCACATATGTTATGTGAATATTAAACTGAAATAAAATCAAACGATAAAAATATTCAAAATTAACATTGGATTCCATGTATATATAATATGATTAAAATCAACTTATTTGAGTAGACCACAAAAATTAGTTTCAAAACAAAGTCGAATGGAATTTTAGTAGCCAATTTTTTCAATCTTAGAACTTCTCCACTAATAATAATCAAGAGCAATCTATTGGATGAGTTCAGGCTCTCTATAAGACACCACGTTTTGGTTCATTTCACCCATTCTTATCCATTCTTGCCTCCCCATCACTTTGTCACACCTTCCATCCTACTTTCATTGAGAATGGGTTCTCAAAGCCATAGAGCTAGTAGACGTGAAAGATGTAGGACCCCCCCCCCAAAATCTCGTTGGCGAGGAGCGCAAGCAGAAGGCTCGCGAGTGCAAGAGAGCCTCTAGAGCTAGAGCTCATGCTGCCACCACTGATCAGCCTCCACCTTTGCATCCCACCTCCACCTCCACCCCCACCCCCAGCCCCACCTCCATTGTCCCCCCCTCCACATCTTCATCCACTCCCCTACCTCCAGCCTCTGCCCTTCCCCTAGCCACCGACATTTTACCCTCCACTTCTACCTCTTCCCCCTCCACCCTCCCCCCTCCCCCTCCCCCTCCCCCCCTTCCCCTTGGCACCTCCCTTCCCCCCTCCACCCTACCATCTCCCATTGATCCCCTTGCCCCACCTTGCAGCAGCAGTGTTGCTTCATGATGTGACTTGCTGAAGTCCACTATCCGTCGTCGTACTACCAAGATTGTGTAGTATTTTTTTAGTGACCTTACACCAACTTCGCAGTCTGCTCTTATCACGTCCCTGATTGATCACCCTAACTTGGTAGAGTGTAGGAGGCTTGCTGGTCTTGGTGCACATAGAGATAGGGTTGTATCTAGCGTGGTCCTTAGTAGTGTTCGATGTTCCTATGCTTCTATTAAGCATAGGAACTCCAGTGATGCCTTGGCAGCACGTCGTGCTATTGTGGCTACCATTTGTAGACCTCAGATGATAGGCCATGTGCGTACTGCTTCACGTCTTCTTCAGATTGCACCGTGCACATTGCGAGCAGGCATGATTAGGAGTCTAGAGGATAGTGAGACTAATGCTCTTTGGGCTTCGAGTGGTCGTACACCTCACAGCAATCGATTTTTGGATGATTCCACTAGGTCCTTCATATATTAATTTTGGGAGGAGCATTGCAGAGCATCCGTGGTGTTCAAGAAGGCATTGCAGCAGAGGGTGTCACGCGGTGTGTACATTGAGCATGGTGCATGTTTTTTGGATTGTACCTAGACTGAGTTGTACACTCAATTTGTAGAGGCACACCTAGAGTTTAGGATTGGGTAGAGGTCATTTGACCAATGCAGGCCATGGTTTGTGCGATTCTCTCAGGAGCATGACACGTGCTGTTGTCGCTACCATGTGGATTTTGGATTGATGTATGACATATTCTGTTCCCTTGATGGTCATAGAGGAGTGGTTCCTACTAGCCCTCATGACTTCATTCATTCCATATTGTCTACACGAGATGGAAATGCTTTATTCCACTCCCTTGATTGTGTGGAAGGTAGGTGTATGTTGTGTGGTGACTTTGCTAGAGTTCCACGAGTTGCACTAGATACCTTGTGACATGCAGATGGTTTATTGGTAGCAGTATGAGTACAGTACCCTGACATTAGATGGTGGTGCACAGTTGAGGAGGTTGTAGCTTGTGGGGAAGGAGACTCCACGTGTTGTATTCATTGACACTTTTTGAGGGAAGTTATACAGCTACATATGCCACTCGCACAGTGCGAAGTGGGAGGATCGTCAGTTCTATGCATGTTTGGGGACATTTCCTATAGGGGTGGTTGTCTCAGTGGTGGACTTTGTAGAGAATTATACCTTTGCACCACAGCATGAGATCCAATTGGAGTATTATTTCTCTGAACAGGTGATGTGTGATTGAGTTATTGGTTTTCTTATGGCCTCATTATATTGAATTATTTCAATAGTCATTTTTTTTTTCAATGCCATATTGTAGGTTGCTATATTTGTGCACATTAGCTATCGTCATGCACAAGCTCGTGTGGATGGCATTGATAGCACCATGGACTCACGTGTCATTGTGCGAGAGTATCACTTCTACATTAGCAATGATCGATCGCATGATGCCCATTTTGTGCAGCATTACTTCACTTTGCATGATAGTTTCTTGAAGGATCGTGGTGTCATATGGCAACAGCGCTGGATCTGGTCAGACGGTTGTGGTGGTCAATTCAAATCTGCTAGATAGTTTTATTGGTTCTATAGACATGAGACAGGCATTCTGATCACATGGAGCTACTTCGAGATAGCGCATGGTAAGGGAGAGCATGATGGTGTAGGTGCTTGCATGAAGCGTGCTTCGTGTCGATACTAGTTGCGTCAGAGTGCTGATCACTTCAAGGATGCACATGATGTGGTACAGTGGTGCAGCCAACACTTATCAACTAGTGCTATATCCTCATTTCAGTCGTGTGATGATAGGGTGGTGAGCCAGTATTTTTGGTGCATGGAGATTGGGAGTATTGATCGGTCTAGGCCTTTTGATTGTCGTTCAGTGTCTAGCACTCTTGATTTCCATTCCATCAAGAGCATAGGTGAGTCTCACCCCATGATCTTTTCTCGACAGTTTGCATGTTTTTGCTCCGCATGCATTGATGATGATTGGGGAGGGTGCTCCATGATACCATGGGCTGATCCATGGGCACGGCAAGTGCTTTCTCCCTTCTAGCCTTTGGAGGAGGTACATGATGATCAGGATGCGGGATTCAGTTCCTCTAGAGATTACGACTAGCTTACAGATATGTTGCATATTAGTGATATCTTTGCGATCATTGCTTCGAAGGGCAATGAGGAGGGTCTGGATTATTACTTGTTGTGATGCTCTATGGCAAAGAGTGTGCTGAATGAGGATACAGCGGATGGGCATGGGATGCACTTCGATGCTCATAGCATGATCGTAGGTGGCTACTATTTTCAACAGATATAGAGGCGTGGTCATTATAATGAGTTCCAGGAGTACATGGTGGATCAAGAGGCATACATGTATTCTCATCTTGTTGTTGCAGCCATCAAGATTACTTTGAGTCATGTTTGCACTCACAAGGTGACGTCCACTCCACGATGGCACCTTGTAGTGGACGATCACGAGAGCATACTTGCAACTATTGGCATGAGAGCCGATCCTGAGGAGTAGCACATTACATATCATAGTTTTGGGGATCAGTTGATCAGATAGATTTTTTTGGGGTATCACTAGTTGATTACGTATTTTTGTATTCGATATGTATATGCTCACTGTGTGAGCGTACCATTGTAATTTTCATGGACTCATATTTTATATTTCACTATAATGGTTTTATACAAGTTCATACACATCATTGTATTAGATTCTATTTTATACATGATGTCCGTTGTCTTCTCGATGGGATTTTTTGTTTCTATAAAACAAAAAATTGTTTATTGATAGCTATGTTGTAATTGTGTTTTGTGCTTTAGGACATTTTAAAAATATGACTGAAAATTTGTGCACGTACTAACCAAATACACATGTGGACTTATCTGTTGGGGATGAAACTCTACACAATCCTTAGGCTACCCTAGATATACATCCTTGCAAGATTTCATTGCCAAATGATTTCGTATGTGCCGCATGGAAGGTATAAAGTGTACATTTTTGCAAGAACTCACTACTAGTAACTACATATTAAAAATGGCGCACGTACTAACCAAATATGCATGTGGATTTATCTATTGGGGATGAAACTTTGCATGGCCCTTAGGATACCCTAGATATACATCCATGCAAGATTTCATGGCCAAATGATTTCGAATGTGCCGCATGGAAGATATAATTCGTACATTTTTGCAAGCACTCACTACTAGTGACTACGTATGAAAAATGGCAAATATACTAACCAAATACGCATGTGGACTTATCTGTTGGGGATGAAACTTTGCATGGATCTTAGGATACCTTAGACCTACATCCATGCAAGATTTGGTCTCCAACTGATTTGGTATGTGCCGCGTGGAAGGTATAATGGATACATTTTTGCAAGCACTTCCTACTAGTGACTACATATGAAAAATGGCACCCATACTGACTAAATACGTATGTGGACTTATCTTCTGGGGATGAAACTTTGCACGGCCCTTACGCTACCCTAGACCTAAATCCATGCAAGATTTTGTTGCCAATCGATTTCTATGTGCCACATGGAAGGTATAATGCGTACATTTTTGCAATCACTCCCTACTAGTGACTACATATGAAAAATTGCACACGTACTGGCCAAATAGGCATGCAGACTTATCTGTTGGGCATGAAACTTTGCACGGCCCTTAGGCTACCTCAGATATGCATCCCTGCAAGATTTGGTCTCCAACTGATTTGGTATGTGCCACGCGGAAGGTATAATGTATATATTTTTGTAGTCCCTACTAGTGACTACATATGAAAAATGGCAAATGTACTAACCAAATATGCATGTGGACTTATCTGTTGGGAATGAAACTTTGCATAGACATTAGGCTAACCTAGACCTACATCCATGCAAGATTTGGTTGCCAATCGATTTTGTATGTGCCGCGTGGAAGGTATAATGCGTACATTTTTGCAATCCCTACTAGTGACCACGTATCAAAAATGGCGTAACGTACTAACCAAATACGCATGTGGACTTATTTGTTGGGGATGAAACTCTGCACGGCCCTTAGGCTACCCTAGATATACATCCTTGCAAGATTTCATAGCCAAATGATTTCGTATGTGCCGCATGGAAGGTATAATGCGTACATTTTTGCACGCACTCACTACTAGTGACTACATATGAAAAATGGCAAATATACTAACCAAATACGCATGTGGACTTATCTGTTGGGGATGAAACTTTGCATGGCCTTTATTCTTCCCTAGGCCTACATCCCTGTAGGATTTGGTCTCCAACTGATTTGTTATGTGCCTAGAAGGTATAATGCGTACAGTTTTGCATGCACTGCCTACTAGTGACTATGTATGAAAAATGACACACGTACTAACCAAATACGCATGTGGAATTATTTGTTGGGGATGAGACTTTGCATGGCTCTTAGGCTACCATAGACCTACATCCATGCAAGATTTGGTTGCCAATCGATTTCGTATATGCCGCGTGGAAGGTATAATGCATACATTTTTGTATGCACTCCCTACTAGTGGCCTCGGGGGTGTTACTCATCATATGTAACCCTATCACGTGAGTTCAACAGAAGGATATTTTATATTTCTAAAATTTACAGAAATAAATATACATAAGGGACTATTTAAATTAGTTTTGGAAAATTTTTATAGATTTGTATAGAAAAGGGGTACATCTTATTAATGAAAAAATTTACAGATAAGGGATTGTAAATATAGGACTTGCACGCACGTGATATAGAGGGTTTATACATAGTGACCCCCCCAGGCTAGTGACTACGTATGAAAAATGGCGCACGTACTAACCAAATATGCATGTGGACTTATATGTTGGGGATGAAACTTTGCACAGCTCTTAGGCTACCCTGGACATATATCCATACAAGTTTTGGTTGCCAATCAATTTTGTATGTGCCGCGTGGAAGGTATAATGCGTACATTTTTGCATGCACTCCCTACTAGTGACTACCTATGAAAAATTATATACGTATTATATGATTTTGGACCAATTGTACATAATAAAGTATTAATGTTTGGCACATGTTACTACCATTGAGCACCATTCCATGCTAAACATTGACATTTTTTTCTTAATCTACAATTTACAAAAATTAGTGACAATATTAGTGTAATAATTGCAAGCATTGATATATACAAAATTCAATATGATATTCAAAATGATAAAGTTCATAGCAATCGAGAGAGAGAGAGAGAGAGAGAGAGAGAGAGAGAGACCTTATACTTGAACACCTTTTCAATGCTTAATGTTTAGAATTACTTCACACGGCATTATTTTTAAAATACCTCATGTATTAGATGTGTGAATTGAGAAATCTAAAATTCAAAATACCTCATGTATTAGATGTGTAAACTGAGATAAACAAAGTAAGAACAACATCATGAAAGTACCAAAATGCTCATACATCATAAAAGTAAGAACAACATCATGAAGGTACCAAAATGAATGTGTACATCATCATCATCATCGTTCAGAAGTGCATCCCTAAACAAGATATGTGTGGAGCATGAACAATCATCCTGAATCAGAATCTGATAACTCCACATATGATACTCTAGTCATCCTCTGACGTGGCTCCTATATGACCCGCTACCCAATTATCCCCTCGGGCAAAGCCGGAGCAGATGGGCCAGCCTTATCTCCTGGATCAGATGGGCTAGCCTCATCCTGATGACGAGGAGGGCATGCTGCATGAGCCACCACTGCCATCTCTCCTCCCTCACCTCCTCTATGTGTGTGCACCTCAGCTCCCAAAGTCGTGTGTGTGCAAATATCTGTGCCTCAAATCTAGCTCAAGTAATCGTCTCTACATGTAGAAGACACTAGTCTCGGCCCCACCCAAGCTGTTGCTCCACCCACTCCTGCAATGATATCTAAAGCTCTGTCTCTCACTCAATACGACGTGCCTCCTCTACTCGTGCCTCATCACCTAGCATGAAATCACCATACGAGAAGCATCACGGAAGACACGCTACAACCACTAAAGTATCAGCACCCTCCTGTTGTAGCCAAGCTCTCTGTGCCTCCTCCTTGTAGTGCTCTATCAAGACCATGCAGGCAAATGTATCAATGGCCTGATGATGACCAGGATACAGATCATCCATGCCTAGTCCTCTGTATGTGGCCACATCAATCTCAGCAAAGCATACAGGGCACACTGATCATGCCACCATGCGGCGGGTCATGCAATGGAGATGTGCGATGTGGCTGCACCCTAGTCCAAACCACCATACGATGTCAAAATCCTCATGCGAAGGACGCAAGTGGCAGTAGGAAGCCTGGCTATGACTGGTGTGTCTATGGGTGTCCTAGTTGGCACATCTACAGGAGAGGCAGGGTACAGGGCCACACTAGGGTGGATCCTATGGCGTGTCTGAATCCTCTACTCCTCCGAATTCGCCTCCAACTGTCATACATGAGACTCCATATTCACCTCCAAGTGTCGTACACGAGAATCCATATCCTATCGCAATAGATGTGCCTGCCAAGCAAACATGTTGCGTACATGGTGAGAATGAACCAAAAAACTTTAGTTCAATACATGCAACAAAAAATAAACTAAAATAATCAGAATAACTAACCTCGACCCTGGACTTAGCCAACACTGCCTCCAACTTTGCAATCTGTGCATCTCGAGTATCCAACTCATGCTGAGGCGGTGTAGATGTAGGAGGTGGTGCACATGTGGGATGTGGTGTAGATGTGGGAGGCTCCGTAGATGTGGGAGGTGGAATCGAAAGTGATCTCAATAGGGCAGAGACCATGTCATGCAAGGATGAGGCCATTGAATGAACATCTTCCCTAATCCATCCTCCAACAACTAGCAATGCCGATGCAAGGATAGTGTGCAGCTCTGGTGCCTCGCATCGATGTTGAACACCTACAGTCTGACACTCTTAATGCCCCATCCTACCATGTCCCACTCTTGATCTTGGGGATGGGTACTAAGGTAGTCTACTTGATGACCAAGCACAAACTTGGCATATAGCTGCATGGCAAATGACCTAGCTATCTGATGGTTGTGAGGCAATCGACCACCATTCACAGTGAGATATCTCGGATAAATGTGCGCTGCTATGACGGGGTGCCTACAACATAAAATATAAAAGGGCTGCCCTGATCGTGGTCACATCACCTCAGTGTGACCATCCCAAAACATATCCTCTAAGGCCTGCCTGTGAGGTGACTCGTGCTCAAACAACTCTCGAATGGCTCTCCAACCCAAGCCATGACCACTGATCTCTGCCTCAGCCTGTGCCTAAAAGGTATCCAAAACGTCCTCAAATGTGTCTAATCGACCTAGAGCATCGATGACTGAATCGAGACTCGCAACCAAGTGAGGGGGTTCAATGCCTAATACATCACTATGATACTTTTCAATTCCCACACCTAGATTACCTTCTTCAAGCATCTCAAAATTTATAGGTTCAAATGGGTAGACATACAAAACTGCACCCTCAGTAATGCTCTTGGTTTTTTGCTCATCCCATATTAAAACTTTCTTGTCCTTCCATGATTCTCAAATGGAAAACTCATCATATTCACATAGAGGTTCAACATTAATGGTATATGATGTTATATCATTCATTGGTACAATAGCTCCATTGATATTGTCCACACAACTCATTGATCGTGCTTTCCAACGAACAACACTACCCAAAGCCTCATAGACTAAGAATGCATCCATTGTAGGAAATGGAAGAAGTGCACTTTTATCCATACAAATATCGATCACCACTGATACATTGTTTCCTCCCAAGGGCACACCTTGGCACATGTCATCATGTGATGTAGAGAATATTGTCCCAATGGCAACAATCTTTCCACTGACAAGTAAGTTGACTTTAACCCCCACTTTCAATGTGGCACCTGCATACATAGAATTTGTTATAGTTCAATATTGATATTTGATGGTGTGACTTGGGATGAAAATGCTTTACAAGATTTCATTGCATGACCAAATCTTCCTAAACCTTGGTACTTTGAATTTTAGCCAGCAAAATCTGGCTACATGGCCAAATCTTCACAGACCATGGTGCTTTGAAAGGGAGATAGCAAGATTTGTCCACACAACCAAATCTCCCGAGACATTGGTGCTTTCAAGAAACCATCAAGATTTATCCACACAACCAAATCTACTTAGACCTTGGTGGTTTGAAAGAAGCCAAATCTCAACATACCCTGGTGCTTTCAAAGAAGCCCACAAGATTTGGCCACATGGTAAAATCTCCCCATACCCTAGTGCTTTGAAAGGAGCCAACAAGATTTGGCCACATGGCCAAATCTCCTAAGAATAGTGCTTTGAAAGAAGCAATAAGATTTGGCCACACGGCCAAATCTACTTAGATCTTGGTGCTTTCAAAGAAGCTAGCAAGATTTGGATGCACGGCCAAATCCTTCAGACACGGAAGAGGATGCCATGATGCAAATAAAGCAAAATCCCAAATGCTAGTGCCTGCAAGAGAGAATCACACCAAATACTAGGTGCACCCAAATGTGTATGCCACAATAGAGTGAAATATCACGGTGACCAAAACTCAAAGCTCAAAGCATCAAAAGATACAGCTGACTCATGTGCATGTACTATGCATCCATATGAGCAAATCTGGCCCAAAAGAAAATGCCAACTACAATGGCAATCCAAAATGCCAATAAGTGCCAAATGGCTCAAGCATAGACACCATCCATGGGCATATGCATTACCAATATCTCATCCAAGAGAGCATAACACTATTAGTGCATCACCTGCAATGTGTCAAAGCTGTCCCTCAGCATAAAATAGCATCCATATGCAAAGCGTCCATAAAAAATAGCATCCCACAAGGCAATTTGGGCCTACTTGGTGACTTCTTTCAAAGCACTGAGAAGATTTGGTTGTGGCATTCTTTCAAACTTGGGGAGATTTGGTTATGTGGCCAAATCTTGTAGGCTTCTTTCAAAGCACTAGGGTATGGGGAGTTTTGGCCGTGCAACCAAATCTTGCATGCTTCTTTCAAATCACCAGGTTCTGGGAGATTTGACCGTGTGGCCAAATCTTTCAAAGCCCCAGGGTTTGGGAAAATTTTGCCGTGCTTCCAAATATTGCTAGCTTCTTTCAAATCAGTAGTAAATTTGGCCACATGGCCAAATCTTCAAACGTTCAAACATTAAATTTAAAAATTGAAAATTCAGATTTTAAAATTTAAAATTTAAATTTTAAAATTCAAAATTCAGATTTTAAAATTTAAAATTCAAATTTGAAATTTCAAAATCCAAATTTCAAGTTTCAAGTTTCAAAACTTGAAATTCAAATCTAGAGATCCTACTTTCAAAAACATCGTACATGCTTTTCATGATTCACGCTATTACACTTTAAAATCATACTTTTACTTTAAAAGCTTCTTGCAAATCACCATGCAAGAAGGCATTCTTTACATCCATCTAATGTAAAGACCATCCCTTTGATGCAGCCATAGCAATGACTGCTCTTACGGTTGCCATCCTTGCAACCAGACTGAATGTTTCTTCATAATCAATGCCATATGTCTGTGCATACCCCTTGACGTCTAATCTTGCCTTGTATCTATTCATAGAACCATCTGCATTGTGCTTCACCTTATAAACCCACTTACAGCCAATTGCATTCTTGTCCTTAGGCAAAGGCACCAATTCCCATGTAGTGTTTGCTTCCAAGGCATCCATTTCTTCATCCATGGCTTTCTCCCATTTTTCTTTTCCCATGGCTTGCTCAAAAGAAGTGGGTTCCGGTTCCTGTATCACTTTGACCATATAGGCATAGTGAGTCGCTGTAAATCCATCATATTTCAGCTTATCCACAGGATACCTTGGTAGACCTACGCAAAGTAGGCTCACTTCCAGGTGCTCTCAAAACATCCCTGGTCTTCCTTACTCTAGGTGTAACAACTGAAGGAATACCCAACTCATCATCAATGCTCTGTTCTGAGCCACTGGATTCACCATCCACATAAGAGTGACCTGTATTCACATCAAATATGGGCTGATCTACCTTCTCTTTTCCTTTTCATGATACCTGCATACCATTATTTCCATTGCTTTGAGGAGATTCTCCTGATCTCAATCTGCCTGTCCATGGTGAAGTATGTGAACCACTGCTAGAGGACACTGTAGGTCCACTAATATTTTGTGATTGCTGCTGTGAATTCTGTGTAGGATTACCATTTTATGCATCTACATCATCAATCACATTTACTGGTTTATACCAGCTACTCATCTCATCAAAAACAACATCTCTAATCACTGTAAACTTACAAGTAGAAGGGTTATAGCATCTATACCCTTTCTGCTACAGAGAATAGCCAATTGTAAAGATGCACTTCTCAGCTTTTGGATCCATCTTGGACCTCAACTCAGGACCTCAACTCATCTGGCACATGAACATAGGCATGCAACCAAAAATTTTCAAATGAGAAATATCTGGTTTCCTACCAGTATACATCTCCTCTGGCGTCATGCCATGTATTGCTGCAATGGGAGTCTTGTTCATTATGTAAACTGCTGTAGCAACTGCTTCAGCCCAATAATAATCTGGTAGGTCTTTTTCATAGCATGGCCCGAGATACCTCTCCAATATGCCTGTTTTTCCTTTCTGCAAGTCCATTTTGCTGTGGGGTATGACTGCATGAATATTGCTGCTTTATGCCATGCTCTTGTAGGGACCTTGCAAACTTATTTGAGAGGTACTCTCCCCCTCCATCTGACCTTAGGCATTTTATTTGCAAGCTTGTTTCTTTTTCAACCATAGCTTTAAAAGCTTTGAAATGTTCAAACACTTCACTTTTCTTTTTCATAAAATACACCCAAACTTTTCTTTTGTAGTCATCAATAAAAGTGACAAAATAATGACAACCTCCAATAGATGCAGCTTTAGTAGTCCACACATCAGAGCGGATTAATTCCAATGGCTTCTTACTCTCTTGAACATGTCTAGGAAATGGTTTCCTTGCCTGTTTTCCAAATTGACAGGCTTCACATACCTTATGCATTTCTGCAACCTTGAATTTAGGCAATCCTGCAATAATATTTTGGGCCTGCATTGTTTTAAGTCATTGTACATTGACATGACCAATGCGTTTATGCTAGATATCAATATCTGCAACTACATTGGTCCCATGTGCAAACATTGCTGCACTCAATTCAGGCATGTCCGCATCCAACGTAAACATCCTACCCTTTTTCTTTCCTTTTGCTATCAAGCGACCATTACTTTTCATATCCTCAACAAAGCATCCGTGAGGATTAAATCTGAACTGCAAGCCCTGCTTAACCATTTGACCATTAAAAACCAGGTTCTTGGTGATATTCGAGACATGAAATACATCAAACAGGTATTTCTTTTCCCATCCTGCATAGAGAAAGGAATTTTACCAATCTGCACAATAGGATGTGTAGTATCATCACATGTCTCCACAAATCTTGGTCTTTCCATTTTCCTTGCATCCTGCATCCATTCTCCATGACCTGTCATGTGGTTTGATGCACCTGAGTCAACATACCACACATCATTACTTTCTTCTGCACTTGTCACAGAATTGGTCATGTGCTGCACCATAAACAAATGCTCATTTCTATCACCCTGTCTACTAGAGGATGCATAATTGCCTTGCTGCAATTTTCTATTCATAATGTCATTCTGCTTTTTGTAGCAGTCTTTAGCCATATGACCCATTTTACCACAATAGTAGCATTCAACATTGCTATTTGCATTTTGGCCTCTCTGCCATCCACCACGACCTCTTTGGCTCCCCCTGCCTCTAGAGTTACCATGTCCTCCTCCAAAGGACTAGTTTTCTTGAGTTGGCTGCATATTCTGATTTCTATCAGAGCCTCAAGATCGGCCTCCTCTACCTTTGCCTCTACCTCTTCCAGCATTTGAGTAGAAGACAATTTCTTTTGAAGTTCCTCCTGAAGAAGATGCACCACCATTTCTCTACTCTTCAAAAATTAGAAGAGCAAACAACTCCTCAAAATCAAGAAATTTTTCACGGATGGCAATGGATGTCCGGAACTGTGCATAATCCTTTCCTAGACATTCAAGGTCATAGAAACTAGATCATCGTCTTCCACTGGCAACCCAATGGAAGCAAGTGCATCTGCAATTTTCTTCACCTTCATGTGGTAGTCATTGATGCTCATATTTTCTTTCTACACATTGTGCAACTCCTACTTGAGTTGCATTTTCCTGGCTTGCGTATTTGTACTGTACATTTTTGCCAAAGTATCCCATGCCTCCTTTGGCGTACTTGCATCCTGAATATGCACAATCATAGAATCTGAAATACTGATAGACAGCCAGTACATAACTTTTTTGGCTCTCTCATGCCATCCTTTAAATTCCTGCATTTCCTGTTGATTGAGAACATTAGGAAGAACTGGTTCTTCTTCATTTCCTGTAATGAACTCCCAATAGCCTTTTCCCATAAGGAAATTCGTCATTCTAAACTTCCATGCTTGGAAGTTGTTCTTGTCAAGCTTTTCAGTGACAATCTGTGAAAGAGAATCATATGCCATTATAGAACACTACAAAATATTCTGTCACTACAAAAAACACAGCTTCTGCCTCACACGGGCCAATCTGCAAAATTAACAAAAGTGGTATTTGACCACACAGTCACTTCCTAGTGACGATTTTGATTGAACAGGCAATAAGGATGATTCTATAACTCCCAATATCTTTGCGCACAGGCATATGATGCAATTTTTGTGGTAACTTTTCACCAACCTACAGAGCAGTGGTCGCACAGCAAAAATAGGGCCTTTTTCTCAGTGCTTGCGGAGAACTTCCGCCTCAAAAATAGGCCCCGAAATGGCCTTGAATCAGAAAAATAAAGTCACCAAGGGCTTCGCCTCCTCCTGTAGCATATATTGCCCTCTCGCCACACTACGAAGGGCATCTCAATCTGAGACAATGCACTCTTGTACTTTCCAGTTGTGCGACCTATAGAGATTTGCTCCCAAACTCGAAAAAGAAAAGCAACACTGGTCCTCTTACCAGGACACCGCAAACTTGGTTTGATTTCTTGAGCTCCTTACCATGAACCAGACTCTGATACCATGTGAAGATAGTGGGAGAGAAGGAAGGAATCTCACTTGCAGCTTTCTCACATACACAATGGGGGAATACACACAAAGGTGGAGGCTGAAAATAGTTTTCCTCTTCTTAGTTGTGAAAGCCAAAAGAACTCTAGTACAAAGAAATAGAAGAGCCCTATGTGTGGGTCTCAAACCAAACTCAGCTAACTAAGGTGGCATACTAACTGAGCCACGAACTAGAGTACATAAGGATAGCTATCATCCAGCTATTATTCATGGGCGGTGTACCAACCGCATCTGCAGCTAACAAGTCGGTGACATAAATGCACAATGGTCACCCTGGCATATCAAGAGTGGAGCTCGATATCTCAACACCCTTCCTGCGAATCAAATCCTCCACCCCTTCCTTCTTCCACTCAGAATCTCCTCCACCCTATTATGCTCTTGCCTCCCGTAGCCTCTTTTGTCCTATCTTGCTCCTGCCTTCCTACGAACCAAAACCTCAGGGGGGTCACTCATCATATGTAACCCTATCACGTGAGTTCGATAGAAGGATATTTTTTATTCCTAAAATTTACAGAAATAAATATACATAAGGGACTATTTAAAATAGTTTTGGAAAAAATTTACAGATTTGTATAGAAAAGGGGTACATTTTATTAATGAAAACATTTACAGATAAGGGATTTTAAATATAGGCCTTGAACGCATGTGATATAGAGGGTTTATACATAGTGACCCCCCCGAGACCAAAACCTCATAGCCTCTTCCAACCTACCTTGCTCCTGCCTACCTGTGACGCTCCGTGGCCCACAGAACTCTGGTCCCAAAACTTCTCCGCATGCAACAAGAAATTGGTTTTTGGAGGAAACGAATAGAATTGCTTGCCTGCTTGAAATCCAAAGAGCACAAGCTCATGAACAACAATAGCTACTCAATCATCCAAGTAAGAATACAAAAGAAATCGAAAGTGTACCTGATTCTTGCATGTTCTCCATCTTTTCCATTTTGAAACACCACGATTTGAAAGCAAGAGTTCTGTAAAAGTACGAATCTTGAAGTGTGATTTGAAAGTAAGGTCTTTAGTATATGATTTGACTTTCAGATCTTGAAATTTGAAATTTGAATTTTGTATCTAAGATTCAGAATTTCAATTTTGAATTTTGAATTTTAAATTTTGAATCTAAGATTTTGAATTTTGAATTTGAATCTTAAGATTTGAATTTTGAATTTTCAATGGGGAGATTTGGCCATGCGGCCAATTCTTCCTAGCTTCTTTCAAAACATACAAGATTTGGCCGCACGGCCAAATCTCCCTAGACCTTGGTGATTTGAAAGAAGCTAGGAAGATTTGGCACCACAACTAAATCTCCCTAAACCTTGCTGCTTTAAAGAGATTTGGCCACATGGCCAAATCTCCCTAGACACTCATGACATGGCCAAATCTCCCTAGACACTCATGATTAGAAAGAAGCTAGCAAGATTTGGCCGCATAGCTAAAACTCCCCAAACCTTGCTGCTTTGAAAAGATTTAACTGCATGGCCAAATCTCCCTAGACCCTCCTAATTAGAAAGAAGCTAGCAAGATTTGGCCGCATAGCCAAATCTCCCTAAACCCTCATGATTTATAAAAAGCTAGAAAGATTTTGCATCACAGCCAAATCTCCCCAAACCTTAGTGCTTTGAAAAGATTTGGCTGCACCGCCAACTCTCCCCAAACCCTGTTGCTTTGAAAAGATTTGGCTGCATGGCCAAATCTCCATAGACCCTCGTGATTAGAAAGAAGCTAGCAAGATTTGGCCACACGGCCAAATCTCCTTAGACCCAAGTGATTTAAAAGAAGCTAGAAATATTTGAATGATTTGAAAGAAGCTAGCAAGATTGGCTGCACTGCCAAATCTCGCCACACCCTAGTGCTTTGAAAGAAGCCCACAAGATCTGGCCACAAGGCCAAATCTCCCCAAACTTTGGTGCTTTGAAAGAAGCCCATAAGATTTGGCCACACATCCAAACCTCCCCTTCCGGTGCTTTAAAAGAAGCCCATAAGATTTGGCCGCATGGCCAAATCTCCCTAGACCCTGGTGCTTTCTCAAATGTACCACTATGTCTACTGTTAATTCTTGATTCTATTTCAGATATGTTTATCGATAATGTGTTTTGTATAACATTAAAGATTATAAAGATGATAGTTTGTATATTGCTTGGATTTTTTACAGGAAAGACACAAATGTGAAGAAGGTTGAGAAAGTTGTAAGTGGATTTGGAGAAAAAAGAATACCTTGGTACTTTGACATACATAGTATTGAGGGAGCACAGTTGACACGAGTTCAGTTATTTGTTTTGTTACCTAACAAAAGTGCATACACTTGTGTTGGATCAGTACATCAAATCACAGAAGTTGTGTAAAGTCCTTGAACATACTATTCAAAATTTTTGGACTTGTGTAAAGTCCAATTTGAGAAATGGACTAAAAAACAGTCCAAAAATTTAGAATATACTAGTAATGTTGTTTTTTGAACTAGATTTGACAACTCAAAACAAAAGATTTGGTGATTAAGTACTAAGAACATCAATGCATAACTAAATCTCTTACAAAGGTGATCTACATAAACATCTTCATAACTTCTTATGAATTGACCTACTATCATCTAGGAACATCAATAGATGACCAATTCTTTTAGAAAGGCGGTGAAAATAAACAACTTTATGTATAAGTGGTGTGCACACACCTTTATGACCATTTCTTTTAGAAAGGTGGTGTACATAAACCCCTTAGAAAGGTCGTGTATGTAAATCCTTTTCTGTGTAAGTGGTGTACATATACACCTCACTTGGTATTAAAAAACACCCTTAACTATAAAAATACATTGACATAAAGTTTAAAATACACCATTTAGTATAAAATGGACCTCATAAACAATCTTTATACACAATAATGAGAGTAAAGAAATCAAAAAAGTAGTTAACTTTTTATTAGATATTCGCTTTACATAGAAGTTCAAAATTTGTGATTACAAAGCCGTCACCACTTAGGATTACAAACCATAATGCTCTCCACCAAACAATAGACATCGGTTTCATTATTTCTTTCCTCTGAGTTGCAGTGTGCTCTAGTGCCTCAAAGGGTATCTTTCCTGTTTCACATGCTTGGCAAACATCCACCATGCTCTGAAACACTAAGTCCTCACAGAAGACAATGCAAGTAACATCTCTCTATCTTGCAACGGCAGTGTTCAGATCCTTTGCCTCAACCTTACTACTTGGTACACCTTGCGTATTGCTTACAACACCTTTCAAGCATCTATAGAATTGAGTCCTCTTTGCCATGTACTCAGATGTAGGTCTTTTGCCCTTCACTATTTGCAGCTTTCCACAGCCCACCCATTGCCTTTATCAAGATCTCAGAAAGAGAAGAGCTTTTTTTCAACCTAAATGGAGTAGAATTCAGCATTTCTGATTCTAGAATGTACTTCGAGTCATCGTTAAATATGCATACATGACATATGACCCATTGAAACTTTTCCATCCACTCAATCTGTGGCAAGTTTCCTTTTCTTCCCTCATCAAGGGCGATCCTGCAAGCTTCACAAAAGTGTTGCCCATCAATGGGCTCAAACCTGCATCTTTCCAAGAATCTATTCTTTGCCAACATGTATCTCTTCTCGATGTTAGTCCCATATTGGCTTTGGTACAAAGCCTCTCCACGAACAAAATCACTCCTTCTAAAGTTCTCAAAAGCATCAAGAAAGTCCACGCGCTTTTGAAATGTGACATTAGGTAATGTAGGATCATCTTCTTGAAGTCTCTTAAATGCCATAGGATGAAGAGTGATATTAGTAGCAACTGGAGTTCTTGTTTTCCTCATATCTTCATACAATTTGCGTGCAAATGTCTTATCTAGCTTTCTTTGATTTGTGAACAACGAAGCTCGATCAATAAGCATTGCGGCCATGCTGAATTGTGAAAATCCCCAAATGTACCCCTCATCCTCTGGAGGATGTAAGTTTGCCACACTTATAGAAAAGTTTGCGAGACTTATATCTTCTTCTTGTGGATCCTCCTAATCATCACTATCCAATTTTTTGTCTGGTTTTAAATAACCTGCACTTGAATGATCTACACGTGGAGTAGGAGTTATTTTTTCTCTCTTTTTGGGAATAGCTGTGGAACTTGAATCTACTCCATGATCACTCCTTCTTCTTCCTGTAGTTGCAGCAGTCAATGGTGTAGGTATAGTTGGAGATACTATAATTACTACCGCAGATATTGTAGTTACTCTTGCCAGAGATATCGTAGTTATTGCCACAGATATTGGCGGTGCAACTTGAGGCCTACATGTTATAGATGACGTACTTAC
This sequence comes from Dipteris shenzhenensis, assembly GCF_047967505.1. NCBI lineage: Eukaryota > Viridiplantae > Streptophyta > Polypodiopsida > Gleicheniales > Dipteridaceae > Dipteris > Dipteris shenzhenensis. Next base: position 41,089,929 of record NC_141628.1, on the reverse strand, counting down.
TGTTGCTAAAGGTACAACACCACCACTTGGAAATGCAACAATCCTTCCAAGGCACTGTGTAATTCTTGGGATCCCTCAATTGAATCTGGTAAGGGCTTCAAGAAGTGCTTGTGCGTAACTCATAACTTGTAGACCACATCGTCATTCTTCCCTTTGCACACAACTTCTATCAAATTGTTTTCTTTAATGTTGATGGTTAAGACCATGCTACCATTTCTTACTGCCTCTGGAGAATATTTCATGCTTAGCACAATCTCGATAGTGATCACCAAAAAATACTTTGATTTCCACTCCATAAAATACCAAGCATGTTTAAGATATTTGAAAGACACCTTGGAACCAAAACTCAAAGCCATAGTTTTCTGCAAAGCAATCAAAAACAAAAAATGAGAATTACAATGATTTTCAAACTCAAAATATTAAAAAAATTTCTAATTAAATATTTAAATATGAAAAATTAAAATTTAATCAAAATTTCAAAAGTTCAAATATATTTTTATATTTCTAGATACTATTTTTTTATCTAATATTTTTTTACATAAATAATTTAATTCAAAATATTTTATAAACATAGATAAAACAATTTAATTTAATTTTTATAAAATTTTATTTGACTTTAAAAAAATTTATTTTATTTATTTAAATTTATTTATTTTATATATCTATATATTTATATTTTAATTTATTTAAAAAAATATATTTTTTTAAATTTTTATTTATTTATTTATTTATTTAAAATTTAATTTAATTTTTCTATTTTTTTAAATTTAATTAATTTATTTAGATTTCATTTTTTTATTTTTTTAAAATTAAATTAAATTATTTTTTTTCCTTTTTTTTTTTTGGGAGCCCCAAAGGGCCCCTACTCAAGGGAGGGTTAATCCCCTCCCCTAAGCCCCTTTGGGGGGCATGCAACAGGCCCCCCAAAGGGGCTTAGGGGAGGGGATTAACCCCCCCTGAACCTATTGCGCATGCAATAGGTTGGCCCACGGGCTGGCCTGTTGCACGCGCAACAAGTTCGGGGGGGTTAATCCCCCCTCCTCTCCTCGCCTCCCTCCTCCCCACCTCCTGCCTCCCGCCTCCCCTCGCCACCCCCCGCCTCCCCTCCCTGCTTTTCGCCTCCCTCCTCCCCACCTCCCGCCTCTACCTCTCCTCTCCCTCGCCGCTCCCCGCCTCCCCGCTTCCCTTTAAAAAAAGCCGCTCTGCTCCGCTCCCCCAAAAAACAATAGTACCGAAGGGAAAGGGGAGGGAGGGAGAGGAGGGAGAAAAAAAGAAAAAAAGAAAAGAAAGAAAGAGGGGAGGGGGAAGTGGGGAGGAGAGGGGAAGGGAGGGGAGGGAGGAAGGGAGGAGGGGGGAAGGGAGGGGAGGGGAGAAGCGGGAGAAGAGGGGAAGGGGGAAGCAGGAGGAGGGGGAGGAGAGCGGGAGGAGAGGGGAAGGGAGGGGAGGGAGGAAGTGAGGAGAGGGGAAGGGAGGGGAGGGGAGAAGCGGGAGGAGGGAGGGGGGAGGAGAGGGGATGGGCGAAGCGGTAGAAGAGGGGAAGGGAGGGGAGAGAGGAAGCTAGAGAAGAGGGGATGGGAAGCGGGAGGAGAGGGGAAGGGAGGGGAGGGAGGAGAGGGGATGGGAAGTGGGATGAGAGGGGAAGGGAGGGGAGGGAGGAGAGGGAAGGGAGGGAGGGAGAGAGTACCTGGGTGGGGAGGTGGTGGAGGAGCTCCAAGAAAGTTGTGAGAGAGAATGAGGAGAAGTAGAGTTTTATAGGAAATGGCAAGCTTTTAGGTCAACTCAGTTTTTTTTTAATTTTTTAGGTTTTTTTAGTTCTTTAAGGTTCACTATAAGTAAAACGTTCTTTCTTCTCTTTTTCATTCAAAGTTCATTCTTTCACACTCTACGCTTCTCTCCTCTCATTAACTTGTTACAGGATTCTCAAAATTTTCAAAATGTTACAAGAGGTGAGTTCATTTCCAACCTATTGCGTATGCAAGAACTTCTAAGAATCAAGTTTTTGTAAATTTGATTTTTTTTTTCAAATCCAATTCTTTTCTCAAAAACGTGTTGTGTATGCAACAACTTCAAAAAACCATCTTTTGCATTAAATCTTTTTTCCCACAAATTTCCCTCTTTACCTCAAACTCTCACAACCTATTGTCAAAAATTTCTCTCAAACTCAAATTCTCCCAGCATATTGGCACGCAATAATTTTTCAAAAAAAAAAAAAAGAAAACAATCTATTACAAATTTCTCTCTCAACGTCAAAACCACTCAAACCTCCCTACCTATTGCATACGTAACAACTTCAAAACAAAATTTAATCATAAATCTCTCCAAAAACTCTTCTCACGACACTTTATTAATATGAGAAATCCAATTATAATATTTTTACTCCATAATATAATAAATTTTTATTAACTAATGTTAAAATATAATTTCGCTAAAAATATATATTGTTAATCTATAAATTAATATAAATATTATATTAAAAAATATATAAATACATTAATTAAGAAAATATAACAATGAAAATATTTTTGAAAGGGAGATCTTCTAGCATATGTGCTTTATATAATACTTATTCTTCAAACAATGAAGAATTAATGAATGTATTTGTAAGATAGTTCTTAATATGAAAAATCTCCATAATATTCTTCCTACTATTAACTAGATATTAAATTTTAGTTTTAATAAAACTATACATTATTAACTTAAAAACTAATATAAATATAATGTAATTATTGTATAAAGGTAAATAAATATATAAATTATTAATATGATACATTAATAACATTCAAAATTATGTATATTATATACTAATAACCTTTAAATTTTAAAAAGGTAGTCAATTAAAGAATTGAAATAATTTAAAAAATAAGAAAATATTAAATTTTATATACTTGCTTTTACCATGTATGCTTTCTTCCATGTGTATAATACTTGTTAGTCAAAGAATAAAGAATTAGATAATGTATTTGTAAGGTAGGTATTTAAAACCATAGAATTTGAAAGAGGTTTAGCATACTTGCTTATCTTTGTTACAGTATGTAATACTTTGCAAAAGCCTTAAACTTTGTTTAAGGCTTTGCACAAACTACAGTATTATTGAATCCATATCATTTTTCTACTTTAGCAACCACCAGATATCCATAGTATGAATCCATGATATGGAATACATATTTCTTTTGAATATTTCTTATCACATACTTCTTCATTTCTTCTGATACACCATGCAACATGAATGTAAGAAAATATGAATGTGTGTTCTTTTAGCCTATGTGCTTGTCCCTAATTAGTAGGATGCTAGCGCCTTAAGCGCTAGCTGCAGTGATGGGTGTAGGAACCCTCTCTTCCCCTATTCCCTCTTCTTTCCCTCTCTTTTTTCCCTCTCTTTCCCTATCCTCTCTTCTTTCCCTCTCGTCCTCTCTTCCTTCTCTTCCTTTTCCCTCTTCTTTATCCCTTCTTTCAATCTCTTTTTCCCCTCTTCCTCCTTTCCTTTTCTTTTTTCACTCTTTCAATGCCTTGCCCCCCTCTTTCTTCTCTTATGTTTATGCTCTTTTTCCCTCTTTCATCCCCTCTTTCAATCTCTTTTCCTCTCTCTTTCGTCCTCTCTTTCCCCTCTCTCTTTTCCTCTCTTTTTCTCTTCCTTTCATAAGCATATGCCTATGCATGTCCTTCTCCTTCTCCTTCTTCTTCTCTCTTCTTTCTCTTATGCTTATGCATAAGAATAAGCATATCCTTTCCTTCTCTCATGAACATGTCTCATTTTCCTCTTTTCCTCTCTCTTTCTCTCCCTCTTCCCCCTCTTTCGATCTCTTTTCATAAGCATATGTATTTGCCTATGCTTAATCTTTGTCTCTTTTTCTTTTATGCTCATATGCTCATGCATAAGAATAAGCATATCCTTTCTCTCTTCTTTCTCTTATGCTTATGCTTATGCATGAGCATATGTCTCCTTCTCCTCTTTTCCTCTCTCCTTCTCCTTCTCCTTCTCCTTCCCTTCTCTTCTTTTTTCCTCACTCTTTCTCTTCTTTTCATAAGCATATCCTATGCGTATGCCTATGCATATCCTTCTCCTTTCTTTCTCTTCTTTTTCTCTTCTTTTCATAAGCATATGCCTATGCATGTCCTCCTCCTTCTCCTTCTCCTTCTCCTTTCTTTCTCTTCTTTTTTCCTCTCTTCTTTCTCTTCTCCTTCTCCTTCTCCTTCTCTTATCTTTCTCTTCTTTTTTCCTCCTTCTCTCTTCTTTCTCTTCTCTCTTCCTCTCTTTTTGTCTTCTTTTCATAAGCATATGCCTATGCCTATGCCTATGCTTATGTTTGTTTTTTGTTTTTTGTTTTTATGTTTGTGTCTATGTTAGACATGGGATCACGTTGCACATCCGACAAGTACAGATAGCCTCGCAGGAGGAGACATCACAATCTCTATTCTCTAGAGGACTTTGATTCCTCTCAGGCGACACCTCAGGGGCCTATCCCTGTTACTACTACCCCTGGCCCGCCAACTCCTCTCAGCAGACGTAGCACTGGGACTACCCCTCAAGGAACTCCTTTGCTAGTAGCCCATGGCTTTGTCGGGAGTCCCAATGAGTTTGTAGCACACATGACCGATGAGGAGGCAGTGAGATTCTTCTCTCTGCTATCTCAAAGGACCTCAGCAATTCCCTCTCCTACACCGACGGCTGGACCTACTGCCCAACCATCCCCTCATGCCCCTTTGATCGAGGGGTCATCACCTGCGCATGCCTATCGTAAGGGAAGGAAGAGTAGGAGGGGCCGCTTATGTTGTGCTGACATGGGAGATGTAGATGAGTCAACATACAAACCTTACCTTCTGAACTGAGGATCACAAAACCTGGTGGTTGTTCCATGTATACCTCCTCCTTGAGATCTCCATTCACAAAGGTGGATTTTACGTCCATCTGAAACACGGGCCAACTTCCCTGGGTAGCTAAAGCCAAAACACTACGAATTGTGGTTAGTCAAGCTGTGGGAGCAAAAGTATCCTGATAATTAAAACCATGTACCTGTGCAAATCCTTTTGCCATGAGCCGTCTGATCGTGTAGATTCTTCACCCTGGTGATGAACTTCTGTCACTTCAGACTTAGACAATTTCTTGTTCGTGAGTTGAGTCTCTAGATTTTGAATCCGCGTCTGATTCGTGGTCTTGTACTAATTTTTCAAGAGCGTCCATGCCTCCTCCGCTATGGTGACATGTTGAATTAATGCCATGACAGAATCACTTACACTACAGACAATAGAACACAGTGCATCTGCATTTCTTCTTGTCCACGTGAGAATCTCATCTCCAGTTGGTACTATCTGTTGTCTTGCATTGGCTGGATCCCAACAGCCTCGCAACCGGCCTCATGTCCACCCCAGTAGTAGTGTCCCAAAGCTCATATGCACTTAGGATGATCTTCATCTTGAACTTCCAGAGTGGATAGTTAGAGCCGTCCAACTTTCCACTTTCGCTGAACGGTGGGATTCGTAGTCTTGCGAGCTGGGCCATCTCTCACAATCTGCTCGCAAACAAAAACACACTACCAAATCTTCTTGCTAAAACTTGGCTATAATACCATGTAAGAAAATAATACAATGTCTGTGCTCAACAGATAACATGATCTTGTATGCAAGAGAGAAAACAGATAGTATGGAATATAAAAAATTTGATTACTATAAAACTGATACAATAGATGGTGCTGCCTCCCAATCGTGCACTCCTATGAAAGAAGCTTCGATGGTGACCTGGAAACAGTAGAGGACAAAGGCTCGATGCTAAGGAGTCAGGGTTGCTATAGCTAGTGATGAAATGGGCTTCACGGGCTTGCTCTTATATAGCCACTAGTCGTAGTCGGTTAGACCCAATGTGGTGACCGACCTAGTCCACCCAAAACGGTCGACTGGCGGTCGGTTCTGAAATAGGCCACTGACCACATGATAGAATCATGGCATAAAATAGAGCAATTGACCTATAGACATCGTTCGGCCCACAACCATCCAAGATTATCTGGGACTCCAAACGGGCCCCACAACTCGAGAGTGGGTTGCCCCCAGAAAAGCTTCGTCTACCCTCAATGCGGTCAGTCATGGGATGCCTTCCGGTAGTTGCATGTAGCCTAGTTGGCAGTGTGCCAACTCCATCCAGCCATCAGGCCACACATGGCCCCCATCTAGTGTCCAAACCAGGACCTATCGGATAACCGAGCTACTCAAATGCCTTCTCCTCATATGGGGAGCTTACAAGTAGAGTTAGTTGGTTCCCGCGTAGTTACATGAGAGTGGAGCATTGATATCTAGCAGATCATCAAGAATCACCTGACTTTATTGAAGAAGATGATCAAGTCTATGGTGAACATACGATGCCAGTGTATGATGATGATATAGGAGATCAACTCAGTATAGAGTTGGAGATAGACTTGTTTGGCACACTAGACTTGGCTCAAGATGAAGCCAAGTGTTAAACATGGACATGATTATATGAGCTTCAAACTTGATGTACATGCTCTTGTACTTTTATTATTTCAAAGGATCAAACATGTACAAAAATAAATTTTTTTTGTCATTGGGTAAAACTATCTTTAAAGGTTAGTATGGGGAAAAAAACACTATGTAAAACCACCATATAATGACTTTATACAAGTCTGGCAAGTGTCGTTGTATAGCGACACTTTTTAAGCCTATTTTGCATACTGACGATTAGCACCCTGTGCATGCTAAACATCAGTGCATAACCATCAGAATAAGGCCCATGTGTAGTAGTGTAAAAGCCTTGAAATGCCCAAACACTTGACTTTTCTTTTTCATAAAATACACCCAAACTTTTCTGCCGTAGTCATCAATAAAAGTGACAAAATAATGACAGCCTCCAATAGATGCAGCTTTAGTAGTCCACACATCAGAGTGGATTAATTCCAATGGCCTCTTACTCTCTTCAACATGTCTAGGAAATGGTTTCGTTGCGTGTTTTCGAAATTGACAGGCTTCACATACCTTATGCTTTCTTCTTGAACTTAGGCAATCCTACAATAATATTTTGGGCCTACATTCATTTAAGTCACTGTACATTAACATGACCAATGCGTTTATGCCAGATATCAATATTTGCAACTACACCAATCCCATGTGCAAACATTACTGCACTCAATTCAAGCATGTCCGCATCCAACGTAAACATCCTACCCTTCTTCTTCCCTTTTGCTATCAAGCAACCTTTATTTTTCATATCCTCAACAAAGCATCCATGAGGATTAAATCTGATCTGCAAGCCTTGCTCAACCATTTGACCAACAGAAACCAGGTTCTTGGTAATATGCTTAGTTGCATAAGCTACTCTATGATATGCATCAGTCTACAGATGGGCGAGTTGTCATTTATTGTGACAACATGAGCAATATACACTTGGCAAATAACCCAGTCTATCATGCTAGAACAAAGCATATTGAGGTGCATTATCACTATGTGTGGGAGATAGGATGTGCAGTATCATCACCAATCTCCACAAATCCTAGTCTTTCCATTTTCCTTGCATCCTGCATCCATTCTACATGACCTGTCATGTGGTTTGATGCACCTGAGTCAACATACCACAATAATTGCTTTCTTTTGCACTTGTCACAGAATTGGTCATGTGCTACACCATAAATAGATGCTCATTTCTATCATCACCTTGTCTACTAGAGGATGCATAATTGCCTTGTTGCAATTTTCTAGTCATGATGTCATTCTACTTTTTATAGCATTCTTTAACCATATGATCCATTTTACCACAGTAGTAGCATTCAACATTGCTGTTTGCATTTTGGCCTCTTTGCCATCCACCATGACCTCTTTGGCTCCCCCTGCCTCTAAAGTTACCATGTCCTCCTCCATAGGATTGGTTTTCTTGAATTTGGTGCATATTCTGATTTCTTCCTCGGCCTGCTGTACCTCTGCCTCTACCTCTTCCAGCATTTGAGTAGAAGACAACTTCTTTTGAAGTTCCTCCTGAAGAAGATGCACCACCATTTCTCTGCTCTTCAGAAATTAGAAGAGCAATCAACTCCGCAAAATTAGGAAATCTCTCACGGACGGCAATGGATGTCGAGAATTGTGCATAATCCTTTCCTAGACCATTCAAGGTCATAGAAACTAAATCATCATCTTCCACTGGCGACTCAATAGAAGAAAGTGCATTTGCAATCTTCTTCACCTTCATGTGGTAGTCATCGATGCTCCTATTTTCTCTCTGCACATTATGCAACTCCTGCTTGAGCTACATTTTCCTAGCCTGCGTATTTTTGCTATACATTTTTGTCAAAGTATCCCACGCATCCTTCGGCGTGCTTGCATCCTGAATATGCACAATCATAGAATTTGAAATACTAATAGATAGCTAGTACATAACTTTTTTGGCTCTCTCATGCCAGCCGTTAAATGCTTGCAACTCTTGTTGATTGGGAACATTAGTAGTAACTGGTTCTTATTCAGCTCCAGTAATGAACTCCCAATAGCCTTTTCCCTTAAGGAAATTTGTCATTCTAAACTTCCATGCTTGAAAGTGGTTCTTGTCAAGCTTTTCACTGACAATCTATGAAAGAGCATTCGACGCCATTACAGAACATTGTAAAATATTATGTCACTGCAAAAAAACACAACTGCCTCACAAGGGCAAATCTGCAAAACTAATGAGAGTGGTATTTGACCACACAGTCACTTCCTAGTGACGATTATGAATCAATAGGCAATAAGAATGATTTTGTCACTCCCAATATCTTTGCGCACAGGTATACGATGTAATTTCTACAATAACTTCTCACCAACCTACAAAACAGTGGTCACACAGCCAAAGCAGAGCAGTTTCCCGAGTGCATGCAGAAAACTTCCACCACCAAAACGGGCCCTGAAATGGCCTCGAATCTCATAGCATATACTGTTCTCTTCCCACACCGTGAAGGGCATCCCAATCTGAGACAATGCACTCTTGCACTTTCTGGTTGTGCTACCTACAGTTAGTACAAAAGAATAGGTGAACCCTATATGTGGGTCTCAAACCAAACTCAACTAACTAAGGTGGCATACTAACTGAGCCACTAATTAGAGTACATAAAGATAGCTATCATCCAGCTGTTATTATAGCCGATGTACCAACCACATCTACAAATAATAGGTCGGTGACATAAATGCACAATGGTCACCCTGGCATATCATGAGTGGAGCTCGATATCTCAACATCGTCGTCACCACTCACCTCCATTGATGGGACGTTCGAGCTTGCACTCTAAGAGTGAAGCCATATTAATTGGAAATTTGATTGGAACTTAAAGAATAAAACAATTTAAAAAGTGATATTACAAGTAGGAGTAGGCTTATACCGTGCGAGCAGCCACCTCAGCCTAATCGATCGTCGCTCCCATGGCCTCCACCTAAATAAACCACGGCTTTGTTCCTATGTAGAACGCACGTCTTGCTCCTTTATATGTGGGAAAGTGACTCATTGCAGCTTGCTATGGGCCCAATTTATGAGAGTTAGATAAAGTGCATGCAATATGTAATAAAACAAATAGAATAATAAATAAAATGAGAAGAAGTAGAATTACCACATTGCCTTGAACGCTAACCGTCCGCCTGCACCAAAGTGCAAAGTACCTACGGATTCCAACCATCTCCTCGCAGCCCTCCTCTGACCCTCGAACTTTTTGGGATGGTCCCTGTACTCCTTGAAAAACTTCTATTCTGCTTTCTCTGCCTAGCTAGGTTTAGCCTTCCCCTTATCGATGGAAGTACGCAAGGTTGACCTATGATTCTTCAAGACCCCACCAATGCACTCTTGCATGTAATCCTCAATGAACTCCCAGTTTGGGGTGTTAGGGTATTTTCTTTTCAATTCATCGATGACTTCCTGCTTCTTTTGGTCATCCTGGTACTGCCTGTCAGTAGCTATGCTGCTCTTGAAGTGGTGGCTCATCAACTGCCTCATAGTGGCCATCACTACTAAGCCCTTTTTATTTTCTATTATCTCTCTAGTTCTAGAGATTTCATAGGATAGGTCCTCATGCGAGAAAGGAGGAATCATGGGAGTGGTAGAGCTAGAGCGAGGGGTGTTACTGCTGTGAGTGCTTATGGAGCAAGGAGTAGCAAACGGAGTGGGAGAGGGCAAGGGACCTAACTCGTACTAGGTCTCATGACCAAGTGGAGACCTATAGGGATGTGTGCTGACTCGTCTACATCTCCCGAGTCAGCACAGTAGCTTCAACCCTTCTTACTCTTCCTTCCCTTACGATGGGTATGCCTAGGTGATGACCCCTCAGTCAAAGGGGCTAGAGGAGATGGCTGTCGCGAGTAGGTCTAGCTATTAGTGTAGAAGAGGTCCTTTGGGATATCAGAGAGAAGAATCTCGTTGCCTCCACATAGCTCATCTGTTCGACAAGCTCATAGGGACTCCCAACAAAGCCATGGGCTGCTAGCAAAGGAGTTCCCCATGGGGTAGTCACAGTGCTAAGTCTGAGAGGAATCGGTAGTCACAGGTGTCGCCTGAGTGGAATCAAAGTCCTCTGGAGAGTCGAGATCATGATGTCTCCTCCTATGAGGGTTTTCGTACTCATCGGATGTGCGACGTGATCCCATGTCTAATTTGGGGGGATTGGACAAATGTAGAGACATGTCGATTGCACACTAGCTCCACTAATACACATGCTCTACTTAGCCCAAATGAGGGGTGAATGGAGGGTGACAGACACCACCTCTCACATCGCACTTGTTAGATTCATGAGTCATAGGTGGAGATGTATCTTCCATATTAGTACTTAACTAGAAAATTTGCATCTTGTGTATTAGTAGTTCCTAGAAAATTTGCATCCACAAAAGGTGTTGTAGCATGGGCACCCAAAAAGTTTGTACTAGACATGTCATCTTGTGCGCTTATAGAGTCTTGTCCACCTATAGAACTTGCACCATGACCTTCCAAAATGACCTCCTATAAAAGTTTCTGTATGACTATATGTTCTTTGTCAAGGTACAAACTACTGCAGAGCAGCTCTTGGGGCTACACAATGTTGAATGCTCCTTTTTGAGTCACTGAGCAAGTGACCCCTTATGCAAGGTGCCCCCCTAGATTTTTTTATTCCAAAATACTTGCATTTCCACTCAACATAGTCACATACATTGATAACAAAGTCCCATTCTAGGCCATGTGACTTACACTATTTGGTATGTGCACATGGAATGACTCTTGAAAGGATTGTTAGATCTACATAAAACCGTACTTTAGTTGAAAATATCATGGGGTAGAGCAAGCATTGGACCAATGTCCACTTGGGGATGCTCTACCTCAAATGTGTGTCCAGGCCTAGGAACATTATCTCTCAAATCAATTCTGTCTTTTGCATTACTCAGTACATCTCCACCTTTCCTAGTCACAACTCGTCTTGATGACTATGTAGAAATTCTAGTTCTAGGCATTTTGATTGTGTATTGTTTGTTGCAACTTGTAATCTATTTCTACTAGCAACATTGTCATCTTGTCTCCCCCTTGTCTCCATGCTTTATTGGTGCACTAGATGATAATCAACTTCTCACAACTTTAAACTTTAAATTCTCAACTCAAGACTCCTCAACAACAACCACATTCATTGACACTCATGTTCATGGTCCATAGGCTCCCTAAAAGGCAAGGAGTGATCTAAGTAGATACCACCCCCACGAGCACAACAAATACTTGTATTCATTAACGCTCATATTCATGGTCTACAATTTTCCCTAAATGCAAGGGAATAGAGTGCAATGAAGGCTCACTCATCCATGAGTGCAATGAATGCTCACACACCCACTAGTGCAATGAACTCTCACTCTCTCCCCCTCTCTACCTCACATGACTCTGATCATGGTTCACCTTTGTGTCCCAGCTTACCAAATGGTTTGTCAGGGCATGAACCACAATCTCATCAAATGAAGCACCGCCCTTGTATCTTTCTTGAATATGTAGCTACAGATTCTGTGAGAAGCTCAAAACAATACCATAGTAATATGCGTATTATTACTGATATGATCTATATTAGCATTAGTAATGTTAGTAATGCTGGTGTAATATTATTGATGGTAATATACTCTTGATAATATTAGTATTACCATCGGTAATAATATCCTGACTCCCAATGATTTTTTTTTTTGATAACCAATGTGATCATGTTAATTTCATGCTATCCAAAAGCAAAAAAAATGCATGGTAATTACTCATTAACACAAACGTGAAAATGTGAATGAAATACAGGTATCCTTTAAATATATAATAGATGTTGAAATTTATGTTTTGAATAATAATTGGCTTAATTCCCATGGTGTCCACTAGTAGATATAAGATGTGTATTTTTTTATCTACAAAAGCATGCAATATTCTTATATTGTTTGAAACAAAAAAATAAAGAAAGAGTCTTATAAGTAAGATAAAGTAGAGAGTTCAAACAATAGAATCAATTTCTTTTGAGGGGTGCATAAAGAGGCGATGCATGGTATAATGGTGGCTTTGCTATGAGCTTGAAAATGTCAAGATCATGTTCCTAGATGAACTCAATCTTTTTATCCCAATCACTAGAATCCTTGCTGATTCAGAATTAATTGGCTTTCATGGAAGCAAGAGGCTGATGGGTCATCAAGAATAAGGATGGCAAGGCTAGAGGGTGGCCACTAGTTGCTAGTATCTTGAACATAAATGTTCTCCAAGGGTGATGGATACTTGGACGATGCATTACTAAGAAACCCTATGTATCACTTGTGCTCAAAGGGTATTACCAAAACACCTCAACTAAAATTTCTCCCAGAATAAAAACACCCGTCTTTACTTATCAACTAAGTGAATTTTTTCAAAAATTGAACTAAAAAACCCCTCCTATTATCGTAATTCTATTAAATTCTTTTAAAATTTTGGATCAAAATGTCCCTCCTTTTGAATGCACATGGTACACCAACATTTTTCCCGGTGATCAACCCCCCGAGGATAGATATGATAGTTAACTATCTCCGCTTCTCCCCCATTATAGTTATCTATGGCATTGCAAAGAATATTGGTTCAAGATGGTGGGGTATGAAGGACATCTATAGCACAGGGAGCTCTAATCATACCCTCAATCATATCCCCTAAGGTCCACAAGGAGGAGATCTTATTTAAGAGAAGATCTTGAGGACCTACACTACTACACGCAGACCCTATTGCAACGCTTAAGTACTGACGTTTAGCGTGCCTGGGGTGCTAATCATCATTATTAGAAGTGGGCTTTATTAAGGGTCGCTATATAGCGACTTTAGGAAAACGTCACTATATAGCGCAGTTTGCCGAAAGTCACTATATAGTGACCCTTATCAGATTGGTAATGGTCGTTATATAGCGACACTGAGATAGTTTCCTATAGCGACGTTTTACAGAGAGTTTTTTTCCCATACCGACCTTAAAAGATAGTTTTTTCCAATGACAAAATTTTTTAAATTTTCATACATCACAACAAGACAAAGCACCCATAGACGCGCGCACAGACGCGTTTCATGAACTAAATAAAAAACTTACGAGCGCGTCTATTTGCATGTCTATTTGCGCGTCAGGAGACCCGCGTCTATTAGCGTGTCTATATATCAGACTTACACGCGTATAGACGCGCTCATACACGCGTAAATAGACGCGCAAATAAACGCTTTGATAGATGCACGTATAGACGTAAATCGAACAGACAGACGCGAATATAACCGCGTTTGTAAACGCACTGATAGACGCGCCTTTTTTTTTAATTTAAATTTTACAGAATACTGTGTTTGTTGTGTATGCTATATAGTTACAAGAATCCCATATCCACATTCTGTAATTCAATTCTTACAGCCAACCTCATTTTAATTACAATTCCAAATAAAATATTACAACTCCAAAACGCAATAAAATTGAAAGCTCAAAAAGTGCTTGTATATACATATAGCACGAAGCTAAGCCACGTCATGTGGCTCCAAGTACAAAAAATAAGGAAGCTAAGCCATGTCATGTGGCTTCAAGTACAAAAAATAAGAGGAGTCTATATACAAGAGGCACGAAGCCAAGCCAATGGCTTTAAGTACAAAAAAGAATAGTAGCACTACTTCTACAACTAATCCTCGCTGCCTTCCACACTCCCTTCTGCGCTGCCTTCTGTGCTCCCTTCTGCACCTCCTTCCTCGTCTTCCTCGTCCTCTTGTGCAGGGGCGCCCTGTAAACAAGGGACAACATATATCAATGTATGAAAAATCAAATCTTTACTTATAATTTTGGCATTATTTAATTACTTTCAAATACCTGGGGGGCCTGTCCAGTCGCTCGGGTATACTGCTCCTCAGTAATCAACCCGTCATCATAGAAGTGCCTCCATGTATCTCCTCTGCGATGGTGGCGGTGGTAGGCTGTCTCCACTGGAGTAGGGTATCTGCCTATGATCTCAAGCTCCATGACCGCGATACACTTTGTGGAGGGATTAGTACAAAGAAACAACCAACCTCCTAATAAACTACATAAGCAATATAATTTGAGATCGATACTTACAAATTGGGCCTCCCATGATTCAACACCCCCTGCTCCAAAATGCGTGCTCCCATACTCCTCCATCTGGATCCTCCGTGCCTCCACGTGCTGCAGACTGGGCTCCTCCCTCGCTGACTTCATTGCCTTCTTCCACTCACGCTTCTGAGCAGTGTGGGGTGGGCCCCTTGGAGGTTGACCTGCCTCAAGTCTGGCAAGCTCCGCTAGTGCCTGCCTCTTAAGGGAATATCTTTTATTGCTAAGTATCGTAACAATCTTTGACTTCCCCCATTTATCTGTGAACTGGCGATTGGGGGGGTTAGGATACGTAGAGCGAACAGTAGCGAGGGTCTCATCAGCCAACCTCTTTGGGTGGTCTTTATAGTGGATAAAGCAATCTCTATAATTGTTAGCAATTACAGAGCGCATGAAGGCCATTACATCCTTCCCCCGCGCATCCATCAAGATGCCTCCTGTCTGGGTGACGTCATAATAAATCGTACCATCACCCAGAGGCACGTCTAAATCATCGGAATCATCATCCTCGGCCTCACCGCCACATGGCCCAAAGCACTGTGCCATGCATCCGCCACCGCTCTCCCTGCTACTACGCCTGCCACCCTGTCGTGTCGAGCTCGTACGCTGGCCACTCGTAGCTTGGGACTGCGCGGGACTACGCTGACCACTCGTAGCTGGAGAACCGAGTCTCGACGGCTGGGGAGTACGTCGACGGCTCGCTGAGGCAGAAGGACCTCCTGAAGGCATGGGGGAAGGGGCATAAGACGGGATGGCAGAAGGGACATAAGACGGCATGGGGGAAGGGGCATAAGACGGTACGGGGGAAGGGGCATAAGACGGGGCATAAGACGGCTATGCGGACTCCACTGGGGTGATCTCAGGCGGTGTGGGGTGGCTCGGAGTTTGTAGTGCCGACTCCTGGGGAGTGTTAAGGGTACCCGTCATGTACCCGTATAACTCCGCAGGACTAGGAGGGTGCCCTAAAATATTATATAAATCCTTCCATATCGATTCATGCGGATCAGGTGAGCTAGAAGCACTTCCTCCCCACATGTTAAACTGGAAAAAAATAAACAAATCTATTACTTTGGGAGCTGAGAAGAAAGGGGGGAAAAAAAAAAAGAGGCTCTGTCAGAGCGCGTCTATAGACCCGTCTAATCTTCGCATCTATAAACGCGTCTAACAGAGCCTTTAACAGTTCAAGTAAAAGCGCGTCTACCACCACGTCTAACAGACCGTCAAAGCAGCCGTCTAACAGTGCGTTAAAAAGCGCGTTTAACAGCCCGTCCAAACATCCGTCTAATAGCGCGTCTAAAAGCGCGTCTAACAGCTCGTTTAAACTTCCGTTTAATAGATCGTCTGTTTGAGCGTCTATATACGCGTCTGTGCGTGTCTGTAGCAAGCCAGACGCGCAAATAGACGCGCCTATAGATGCCCGTTTAGACGCGCCCTCAGACGCCTGTATACACGCGCTCCGACAGTCGACAATACTCAAAAGTGGAAAAGGACGTTTCGCCTGACAAAAGAACGTGTCACTCATACCTAGATGCTGCATTTCGTGGATGCGAAAAAGTACAAAACTGGAAAGAGCAAGCAAGAACAACTTCAAAAGGACTTACTTGGAAAAAGGTATGGAAGGATCTTTCTTTTCCAAACTTGTTTCTTCTCCTTGTTCGTACTCCTCCTCTTCTTTAGGCTTGGAAGCAAGCTGTGTAGGAACGGTCCCTTTGTCTTGAGTGAAAGCTTGGAACTATGTGTGTATGGGAGGCTCTCTCTTAAGCTTCGAATCTATAGAACTGCTAATAATGAAGGAAGAAAGCCGTTCGCGAAGTTTAAGTAGTTAAAAGAAAATCAAAGCGAGCGGCGCGCCGAAAAGCAGGTTTAAAAGTCGCGGGTATAGTCGCGTCTATTAGCACGTCTATAGTTGCGTCTGAATACACAGAGTAAGCGCATCTATAGTCGCGTCTATTAGCACGTCTATAGTTGCGTCTGAATACACGTCTATTAGCGCGTCTACAGGCGCGTTTAAATACACAGAGTAGACGGGCATTTAGACACGCAGGTAGACGCGACATTAGACGCGACGATAGACGGGCATTTAGACGCGACACAGAGTTTTTAAGTTAAGCATTTGAAGAAGAGCAAATTTGGTGGGTTGTTTGTTTGTAGGATGTCTCCATCTTCAACAAGCAGCTCCAGTGAGGATGAATCCCTCCGTATCCACCATCGCGAAATGTGGTTGGAGCAAAAAATCAAATGTCTGTGTGATCGATGTCGAGGAAACATGTATCGTGCACGCAGGATTACGCTCAATCATATCTCAAAGTATGGAGAATGGGATGTGACCGTAAACAGGGTAAGGATTTGTAAGTTAAGGTTGATTGAGATACCTATGGGTGTTCATATGTTTGAGTTATAATGATCCCGTTTTAATTTGATACAGGATGCAGTGCCACACCCGCACATGTTACCCTATGCCCGTCGTGAGGAGGCGAAGCGTCGGCGATATGAGGTGGGATCTTCAGGAGGGACCGTTACGGATGCATGGAGTGATGGTCATAGTAGCCCTCCACCATTACCTCATGAAGCCGTGGAGGAGGAGGTGTTTGATGATATGGTGCGGGATTTATATGTCCATCAAGGGAGGGATAATAGCATGGAGCAGGATGATCTTTTTACCGCAGCATCGACTCCACTGTTTGAGGGGTGCACATTCTCTGTTCTACATGCCTCCCTTGAGTTACTAAACTTGCAAACCATCTATGGATGGAGCAATGCAAGTTTGAATGCATTACTCAAGTAAGCTTTAATTTAAAGTCGATTTTGCAAACATGATGAATTATGCGCGTGGGTCAATTACTCGAATGCTTTTTCTCATTTATGGTCTTCACGTGCAGGCTATTGTGTAAAATGCTTCCAAGGGAGAATAAATTACCGACCTCAAGAGATATGGCAAGGCAACATGTGACCTCTCTTGGAGGATTAGATTACAAGCGCATCCATGCATGTGTCAACGATTGCGTTTTGTTTCGTGGACTACATAAGGATGCAAGAGAGTGTCCTACTTGTGGAGAGGCAAGATATAGAGCAAATCTCAAAACCTTGGACGTGCCTCGTAAGGTATTGTGACATTTTCCCATAATCCCTTGCATCCAACATATGTTCAAGTGCAAATCTATTGCAGAGCTCATGTCATGGCATTCCTCCCATCGATCAACCGATGGCAAGTGGAGAACTCCCGCGGACTCTCCTGCGTGGAAGCATATTGAAGACACATGGCCAAGCTTCAAGGAAGAACCTAGGAGCTTGAGACTTGGATTGGGTATGGATGGTGTGAACACATTTGGTCTCAAAAGCACGTCTTACAGTGTATGGCCAGTGGTATTGGTGAATTACAATCTTCCACCCTCTATGGCTATTAAGAAAGGACATGTCATGCTGTCCCTTCTAATTCCAGGGAAACATAAAGTCAAAAACCCTGATGTTTATTTGGAGCCTTTGATTGATGAGCTAGAGATACTTTGGAGAGGTATCGAGGTGCATGATGTGAGCAGGCCTCCCTCGTCACGAGACTTCAACTGCAAAGCAGTCTTGATGTGGACGATGCATGACTTCCCAGGCTATGGCGAGTGTTCAGGTAAGAATTGCATTTTTTAATTATGAATAGGCAAGGACGTGGCACCCTAAACCCACCTTCCACTCTTAATTGCATCTATTGTTTCAGGTCTCACTACATCGGGTTACCATGCATGTCCTGTTTGTGGTCCTTCGCTAGTTGCCTCACGGGCAGACGCATTGAATAAGGTCATCTATGAGAATCACCATCGATTTCTCCCACCTGAACATCCTAGATATGTTGCCCCTTGGAATGAAGTCCTCCCACAATCACTCACCGCGGGAGATTGGATGAGAATTTGGGACGGATCCACGACTCCTCCACCACTTGGCATGAGCCGGTAAGGATTTGTAACTATTGGCTGGAAGTAAAGATTGGCTATATTGGTTGAAAGTGAAGATTGCACGCTAATACTTTATTTTGTTTAGATACTCCATCTTTTATCGTTTACCATATTGGTCCCACCTCAAGATCAATCACCTGCTCGATCCCATGCATATCTTCAAGAATGTGGCATCTACCATTTGGGAGCATTTGAATGGGACACGAGATTCGGCAGGCATAAGGGAGGATCTACGTACCACAGGGAGGATGCGTGAAGCTTGGCCTCAAGAGAGACCAAATGGGCGTGTTTTTTTACCTCGTGCACCGTGGATGTTATCAAAGCTAGAGATGGCGACGGTGAAGCGTGCTATTACTACAATTCGTACTCCCACTGGATGCATGAGGTGTTTGAAGGGAGCCTTTACAAAGAGCAAGAAAAGAGGTGTAGAGCAATTATATGGCTTGAAATCTCATGATTGGCACAAGATGCTCCAAGTAAGTATTTTATATGCATAATATCTTTTTCCTTTCAAATTTGTGAGTGAATAGCTATAAGCAACTAATCAACCACCTCCTCGCGGGTTCAGTTCATACTACCTACTAGCATTTCACGTAGTGCATCAAAGGACGTGAAAGATTGTATTTACAAGATGGGCGAGCTTGTGAGGTATGTGAGCTCAAAGGAAATAGATCCCACCACGGTTGAGAATGCTCGAGTTATGTCAGTGGAGGCGGTTTGTTTAGTGGAGGAGACATTTCGACGTTCTATTCTCACAAGCCAACTACATCTCATAGTGCATTTGGTGGATGAGATTGCTATATGCGGTACTATACATGCACGATGGTTGTTCTTCCTCGAGCGCTTCATGAAGACCTTGAAGGGCTTCGTGAGACAAAATGCAAGACCCGAAGGTAGCATGGCCGAGGGTTGGTTGGTACAAGAGTCACTTGTATATATTTCTGAGTTTCTTGTTGATGTGGATAGCTCTCTCCCACGACTATGGAGAGATGATGAAGACCTAAGGATGACCTCTATTGTGCCTCAAGGAAGAGGACGCAACAAAGTAATAGACACGGAGTTGCGTAATAGTATCAACCTCTTTTGCGTGCTTAATAGTGATGTGATGAAAAGATGGGTGACAAGATACGAGGATGCAAAGGCAAGAAGACAAGAAGAAAGGGCCCTCTTTCGCACACACCACGGATCTCGTGTGCCATACCCTCAGCGTCTAAGAGCACTTCCAAAGGATATTCATGTGGATTGGCTACTTGATGAAATGGAGAAAGCAGAGAAAGACGAGGGGATGCATATCACAATGGAAGAATGGTGCTAGGGGATGCATGAGCAAGGTCGGTATATAGAATGTTATGCATAAGTTAGGAGGTTTTTATAATTTAGATTGCTTATTTAATTGATTTTTTCTTGGCGTAGTGCACTATGTTCAATGCTATATGGTGTGAGGGCAAGCATTTTCGAACACAACGGATTGATGATAAGAGAAACACACAAGATTGCGGCGTCATTGCTAGCTTTGAGGGAGCCAATGGAGTCATGGATGATTATTGTGGCATAATCCAAGATATCATTATGCTTGACTTTCGACGCTTCTTTGTGTATGTTTTGGATGTAAAGTGGTTTAAGGACGTGGTGGAAAGAGGCCCTAATGCAACAATCAAACGCCATGCAAGTGGCTTTGTAACTATTGACTCCACAAAGTTTTGGCAAAGTAGGAAGGACACACTAATACTACCGCAACAATGTGAATAGGTACTGTGCACACACATAAAAATACTCGCTTTTAAATATTTGATGCAAGAAAAGTAACATGATTATATTTGTGTTTGAATTAGGTTGTCTATCAACCAATGGTGGATAATAATAGGTGGTGGCATGTCATACCTATTATGCCACGTTCCAAAGTGATGTATAGTACATTTACTAATATGGAGCGTATGGAGGATGATCATGCCCATGGACATGATGATGACCGTGATACAAGAGAGGAGGATGATCATGAGATAGGAGATATAGATATTGAGGCCGGCATTACCCGTGAGGACGAGCCTACCATTGGAGATCTTGATTTCGATGAGCACATGAGTGGCAGAAGTAGTAGTGGGTTGAATGTATTTGTAGATCTAAACACTTGTTTGGATTTTGAAGTAGATAGTTTGGCAAGGGTTGATCTCATTGAGGATGAGATTGAACCGTAGCCCCACAATTGATATTGGCAAAACTATTTTACATATTGTCTCATTCTCCTCATTTCCCTTAATTCTTGTATATGTGGGCTTGCAAAAAATTATGTGCTTTGGTAATCATGGGCAATGTTTGGAAAGCAATGATGTACACCAAAATCTCACTTTCTGTATTCTCTGGAGCGCGTCTAACCCCGCGTCTAAATGCGCGTCTGAGTCTCAGTGTAAACGCACAAATAAACGCGCAAATACACGCGCAAATAGACGCGCTAATAGACGGGATGTTAAACGGGCCCATATTTTCTCAGGTCTAACGTGCAAATAAACGCGGTGATTGACGCACAAATAGACGAGCATTTAGCCGCGCTAATAGACGCGCCCGTAATTTCTCTACTAGAGCAACGCCTATAGATGCGCCTGCTATTTTGCGCATCTACCAAGCGCGTCTATAGTTGCTTTGTGTTGTTGTGCATGTTTGATCCTTTGAGAGAATAAAAGTACAAGAGCATGTACATCAAGCATTTGAAGCTCATATATTCATGTCCAAGTTTGAGATGAAAAAAATTAATGAAGAGAATTTACATCAACAGCTTCATCCTAAGCCAAGTCTAATGTGCCAAATAAGTCTATCTCTAACTCTATATCGAGTTGATCTCCTATATCATCATCGTACTCTAGCATCGTATGTTCACCAAAGAGTACTTGATCATCTTCTTCAATAAAGTGTGGTGATTCTTGATGATCGTCATCTTTTCCTCAATATCATGATCTCCATCTTCCTCCTTTACGATGTCATTATATGCATCTTCCTCTTGGATCATATTGGGATCTTCATCTTCTTCGCTAGATCCATCTAGATCAATTGGATCTGGCATTGGTATTGGCATCTCCATATCTACATTTCTTTCTTCAAAAATTTGCTTACTTCATGGTGGAACTTGGATCACATACCACCATCTTGGATCAAAATGATCCGGATGAAAAACCACCTATATTGAAGATGGGTGCTAAATGCCATCAATTATATATATATAATTATGCTTAAGTACATGTATCAATGGATCTTTAAAAACGAAAGCTTGGATTAATTAAATCATTAGTATGCACCTGCTCACATTGCTCAAGAAGAACAAAAGTATCACTTTCATCGGTCCAAAGTTTGGTGGAGTCTATTGCAAAGAAACCGCTACTGTCTTTTCTCACTCTCGCATGGGGACCACTGTAAATAGTTCTAAACCATTTTACATCAAGAATGAAAATACTAAATCGTCTAAAATCAACTTCATAGATTTCGCGTATAGTTACACAATAATCCAACAATAATCCAACTGTGAGGAGAGAAGATTGCTATCCGAAGCACTTGCTCGGTTATCTTGTGTAAAGTCAGCCATGACTCCACAATCATACGTGACTCTCTTTGAATCGATGCGTTCCACGCAAAAATGTCATCCATATGATCATAATGCACTGTACCTTTTGTATTGTAAAATAGCATCATTAAAACAATGAAGATGCATCTATTTTATAGTGTATATTGCCACAAATAATTACTTAATTACGTCAAGAGGTAAGAGACTTGCATGCATCATACATCCAGATGATAACTCTCACTCGCGCTCTTTTATTATCTCTCCATCGCGTTCGGCTTTACGTAGAGCCAATTGTAGCCAATCAAGTGACATGTGAGTGGGGAGAAGGGTGAGATCTCGTGGATATGGTTGCGATCGCCTGTACATACTCTGAATCTTGTCCTTATATTTATTCTTTCTGCTTTGGCTGCTTCATATCTCTCAATTCACTTCTGCATCTCCTTGCTATTGAGGATACAAAACTTATTGAATTTCTCCATTTGCTCTTCGCTCATCTTTCTTTTAATCCCTTTTCCTTGGGGAACCTCGCCAACGATGCGATCATCATCGTTGTTATGCCAATGGCATATCAGGATCCATGGATGCAAGAAACTCCATGATATATACTAATGACTCTTGCACAAGCCATCCCTCTACCATGCTTGCTTGTGATCTTGCTCTTTGTCTTACAAATCCCTTCAAAGTTTTCATAAACTACTCAAGAAAAACATCCACCGACTATGAACAGTACCTGCAATGGCCACCTCATCAACTATGAGTACAAGCAAGTGCACTTGAGTTGTCATAATGCTCGAGGGAAAGTGCTTCTCAAGCACGAATACGGCTTCGATGGATTCCACCCTAGACTTCTCGATGCTCGATATGGAGCTCTGTTTTTGAGATATCCACCTATTTCACATGCCCATGTACGATATATTCATAATCAGTCTACATATTATTTAGCTTAAATTGAAGAAAATGCATTCAATGCAATTTGATAGTAAGCATACCTCACAATACCACTGATCTTGAATATAGCATTTCTAACATCTTCTTGTAAGCACCCTTTTATTGTAATTGGGAGGATGAACTATCAAAGCAACAAAGAAGTCATGTCAACAATATAACATAATCATAATTACACTAACGCATCACGATTATCGGTACACTAATCCTACAACTTAGAATACCTGTAAGACCTTGTGCCAATCATGGGACTTGAGCCCACTAAGCTTATTGTCCTTTGAAAATGCTGCTTTCAAGCAATGCATGTACCCTGTGGGTGTTTGAAGAGAGGCAATGTCCGCCTTGACTACTGCCTCCTCTCTTGTAGAGAGGATCCATGTTGCTTTCGAGAGGATAACTTTTCCTGAAGCATGCACTTGGGGCCACAAACGAGACATCCTATTCATAACATGCAAGTCTTCTCGAACTCCTCTTGAGTCTTTGGAACCAACCAAGTGTGCCCAAATAGTAGCCCCCACATTCTTGAAGATATGCATGGCATCCAAGAGATGATTGATTTTTAACTGACCCCAATAAGGAAGCTCGCGAAAGATCGATAGCCTCTTCATACCATGAGGAGGTTCCTCTGCATTCACCCTCCAAGCCTGAATCTTGTCACTTGCCTTCAAATATGGTGGTGGTGGATCAAGCTGACCTCCACACGTGAGATGGTCCAACGGAAGGTCTTGAGTATTACCTTACCTTCATAAACATTTTTCCTCATATGCTTGGAGTATCGTGCAAGCGATTTCAAACCCGGTCCACAAACAGGACAAGCATGATATCCACTTGTAACAAGCCTTGCATGCGTACATGAATGTGTTAGTATAAGACATGTGTGTGAAAGAGAGTCATAAAAGCATAATCCTATATTATATATGTAAAGATACAACCACGTACCTGCGCACTCTCCATATCCTAGGTAGTCATGCATGGTCCACATCAAGATACCCCTGATCAAAATATCATTGGTATGTCTAGGAGCTCTAGAAATATCAAAGACCTGCACTCCTCTCCATAAGATCTATAACTCCTCTATCAAAGGTGCCATGTGCACGTCCATATTTTTGGCCTTGTACTTCCTTGGCACAAGTAGTGCAAGCATGAGGTGTCCCTTATTTATTATTAGCCATGGTGGGATATTGTAATTCACCAAGACTATGGGCCATGTCAACGAAGATGTTGAGCAAACTTAAATAGCATTGACTTACCGATAATCCATCACCACGTGCAACACCAATGGTGGGTACTGGTTTGGGCTCCTCCCCATACATCTGCAAGTGGTGCATTATAATACGACGTGGATGTCGTACTTCTCACTTGCAATGAGTGCAATGACAATACAACCTCTCTGTAAACCACTTTGTGCTCCTGAGCGTTGGCGCATCATCTGACAAGCTTCCACTCATCCCTTCCATCTGCACACTTCTAAAATCACAACATGAGCTGCAAGGAAATCTATTAAGATCCAAAAAATAGCCACCCATGAGCTCCTTTTCTCTCTTCTCACAATAAGTGCCATGAACCGTCACTATATAGCGACGCTTTTCTCTCTTCCATCGCTATATAGTGATGCTTTGCTCTGTTCCATCGCTCTATAGCGACGCTTTCTGGATATAAGCATCACTATATAGCGATGGAATAGGAGCAAAGCATTGCTATATAGCGACGCTGGGGGCTTAAACCCGAAACCCCGCACGACGCTTTCCTCAGCATCTTTATTGCGAGAAAAGCAAAAATCTATCCTCCCACCTTATATTCGATGACCTCGCTTTCCTCCTCTCTATTCTTTACTCCTTACCCCTACCAAGCCCCTCTCCTAACACTTGTGCTCCCTCTCCACCCTTCTCCCTCTTTACTTGTGTGAAAAGAAGTTTTTCAAGAAGGTGAGTCTCTTTAAGCAATGTAGGTTCGTTTTTTGTGAGATTTCATTTTGTAAGTGCTGAAGCATGTTTCTCCTTGTATTGCTAAGGCTATGTGCTAGTTTTCATGCTTGATTTTTAGAGGTGGACAACAAACGAGATTTTGTGAAAGAAAGAAGACTCAGCTCTTCTCTTTTGGTATTTCTCTTCCTCCTCTTTCTCCTTGTTTGTAGGCTTATGCTTTCTCCTTGTTTATACGCTTATGCTTGTCTCCTCAATCCAATCCCTTTGAGAAGTTGCTTCTCTAAACTCCTCCTTCCTCTAACTAGTTATTTGAAAAATGGTGTGTTTCTTCTCTTTTGTAGGGCCAGTCCACAAAACACCGAGCAGGACTATTCTAGGTAAGAAATTGCTTTCTCTTTTTTCCTTTTGTTATTTTTGTTATTTGCATTGGCCTACAGCTAGTGCCTTAAGCGCTAGCTGTAGTGATGGCCATAGGAACCTTCTCTTTCCCTCTCTTCCCCTATTCCCTCTTCTTTTCCTCTCTTCCCCTCTTCCTTCTCTTCTTTTTCCCTCTTCTTTTTCCCCTCTTTTAATCTCTTTTCCCCTCTTCTTTTTTCCCCTCTTTCAATCTCTTTCTCTCTCCTTTCCTTCTCTTCTTTTTCCCCTCTTTCAATCTCTTTTCCCCTCTTCCTTCTCTTATGTTTATGCTCTTTTCCCCTCTTTCATCCCCTCTTTCAATCTCTTTTCCCCTCTTTTCTCCTCTCTGCCTATGCTTATTCTCCTTTCCTTCTCTTCTTTTTTCCCTCTTTCAATCTCTTTTCCCCTCTTCCAATCTCTTTTTCCCTCTTTTCCCCTCTTTGCCTATGCTTATGCTTATGCATGAGCATATGCTCATATGCTCATGCATAAGCACAAGCTTATGCTTTCTCTCTTTTTCTTTTATGCTCATATGCTCATGCATAAGCATAACCATATGATTTCTTTCATTTTCTCTTATGCTTATGGTCTCTTTCCCTCTTCCTTCTCTTATGCTTATGCTTATGCATGAGCATATGTCTCCTTCTCCTCCTCCTTCTCCTTCTCCTCTTTTCCTCTTTTCCTCTCTCTTTCTCCCCCTCTTTTCCCTCTTTCAATCTCTTTTCATAAGCATATGTATTTGCCTATGCTTAAGCTTTCTCTCTTTTTCTTTTATGCTCATATGCTCATGCATAAGCATAAGCATATGCTTTCTTTCCTTATCTCTTATCCTTATGCTCTTTTTCCCTCTTCTTTCTCTTATGCTTATGCTTATGCATGAGCATATGTCTCCTTCTCCTTCTCCTTCTCTTATGCTTATGCTTATGCATGTCCTTCTCCTTCTCCTTCTCCTTTCCTTCTCTTCTTTTTCCCTCTATTTTTCTCTTCTTTTCATAAGCATATGCCTAAGCCTATGCCTGTGCATATGCTTATGCTTATGCATAAGCATAAGCATATGCTTTATCAATGTATTCTCTTATGCTTTGTCAATGTATTCACATATGCTTTCTCAATGTATTCTCTTGTTTTTTGTTTTATGTTTTCATTTTTGTTTCTATGTTAGACATGGGATTACATCGCACATCCGAGGAGTACGGAAACCCTCGTAGGAGGAGACATCATGATCTCTATTCTCTAGAGGACTTTGATTCCCCTCAGGCAACAACTCAGGGACCTACCCCTGGCCCGACTCCTCTCGGACGTAGCACTACGACTACCTCTCAGGGAACTCCTTTGCTAGTAGCCCATGGCTTTGTCGGGAGTCCCGACGAGTTTGTGGCATAGATGACCGATGAGGAGGTAGAGAGATTCTTCTCTCTGCTATCCCAGAGGACCTCAACAATTCTCTCTCCTACACCAATGGCTGGACCTATTGCCTAGCCATCCCCTCTAGCCCCTTCGACTAAGGGGTCATCACCTGGGCATGCCCATCATAAGAGAAGGAAGAGTAGAAGGGGTCACTTATGTTGTGCTGACTCGGGAGATGTAGACGAGTCAGCACACTCACATCCCTACAGGTCTCTACTTGGTCCCGAGCCCCAGTACCAGTCAGGTCCCTTGCCCTCTCCTACTCCCACTGCTACTCCTCGCTCTGGAAGTGCTGGCACAAACACCACTCGCTTTGACTCTGCCACTACCATGAGTTCTCCTTACCCGATCAAGGACCTATCCTATCAAATCACGGCTGCCGGAGAGATAATAGAAGATGAAAAGGGTGCAACATTGATGGCCACCATGAGGCAGTTGATGAGCCATCATTTCTAGAGCAGCATAGCTGCTGATTGGCGGTATCAAGATGACGAAAAGAAGCAGGCGGTCATCGATGAATTAAAAGCAAAATACCCTAACCGCCCAAATTGGGAGTTTAATGAGAATTACATGCAAGAGCACATGGGTTTGGTCTTGAAACATCATAGATCAACCTTGCATACGTCCATTGCAAAGGGGATGGCTAAACCCAGCTGGGTAGATAAAGCTGATTGGAAGTTTTTCAAGAAGTAGAACAGGGACCATCCCAAAATGTTCGAGGGTCAGAGGAGGACTGCGAGGAGACGACTGAACGCCATAGGTACTTGGCACTTTGGTGCATGCAGACAGTTGGGATTCAAGGCAACCATAATAAGTCTACTTCTTCTCATTTAATGTATTGTTCTATTTTGTTTTAGTACATATTGCATGCACTTTATCTAACTCTCGTAAATTGGGTCCACAATAAGTTACAATGGGTCGCCTTCCTACAGACGCAGAGACGAGATGCACGTTTTACATAGGAACAAAGCCGTGGTTTATTGAGTATAAGGCAATGGCAGTGACGGTCGATTGTGCTGAGGTGGCTACTCGCACACAGTATAAGTCTACTCCTACTTGTAATCTCACTTTTTAAATTGTTTTATTCTTTAAGTTCCAATCTAATTTCCAATTAATATGGTTTCACACTTAGAATCAAAGCTCAAGTGTCCCGTCAAAGGAGGTGAGCAATGACGAGGGCCAGGGATCAAGCGCAACTCACGAGGGCTAGGGATCAGGCATAGCTCACGAGGACCAAGGATCAGGCTAGCACGACAAGGAGGAGGACGACGACAATGATTTGAATGAGTAGTAGTAGTCATAGTAGTAGTAGTTTGCATATACTTCGTGATGTATATCCTTTTGTATATCAGCTCGTTTGAGTGATTTTATATCACCCTTTTTGAAAGGGTAATTTTGTAACAAACAATGTTGTATATCTTCAACATGTATATGCTTCTGTCGCTTGATCGGTTCATTTGAGTGATTTTGTATCACCCTTTCCACAAGGAAAATTTTATAATAAAATTTTTTTTTTTGTAATTACAAAAAAAAAAACATTAGTGGGGTAAAACAGGGCTTGTTTGGCCCTGTTTAGCCCCACTAATGTTGTTTTTTAATTTTTGTTAATCGTCGCTATATAGCGACGTTTACCAATGTCACTATATAGTGATGTTTGATAGTGTCGCTATATAGCAACACTTATATAGCAATTGTTCTTTTTCAACACTTATAGCGATGTAAATAATAACCTTTGCATTTGTTTTTTTTTTTAAATTAATGTAAAAAACATTGGTATTTTTGTCGAAAAAGGGCCTATGCCTTATAGTGCTACAAAGGAATAATAAAGTAGCAAATCGACTAATGAATTGAACCAAGCATATGTGAACTATGAATTGAGAGTCGAAATTTTTTTGGGTGCAATTCAAATGTTGGTCTTTCTTGGAGGGTGGCAAAGAAATGAGGTGATTACCAAGCATGCTCAATTCAATTTAAAACACTCTTTTTTTTAAAAATTGAAATGTTGATCAAAATTTTAAAGTCTTATAATGGAACAAACAAGAAAAATGTAGGAGCAATTCATTAATGCTCTTATAATTGTATTTTACTTGTCCTCCTATTGTCTTTGATTTTAGTGTTTACAGCTTTTATTTAGTATCTTGACTTCTAGGTAGAATGGCTCATTCAACATTCTTTTATGCATGATTCAATGGGTATTGTAGCTATATCCGCAACCTTTTCTTTTCTAATCTGAATTTTGTTTCCAATCATGTATATTTGCAAATAAAATGTGATGAATTGAGCATCATTTTTCTCTTGAAAGCTTGAGCAATATTTGCTAACAAAAAAATTGGGTGAACATTTAGTGCAACATCTTTGAAAATGCAAGCTTTGGACTTTAATGATGCTTGTAACTATGGATTGTGACATACTTCTCAAGAAAACAAAAAATGCTCTCAAGTATAACCCTAGCCCATGCCTACCCCATGGGCCAATCTACTTTGCAAAAATGCAACGAGTAATGCAACAAGCTATAATGTTTAATAATAAATGGTTGAGATGCTTTACATGCATCATTACAAGTCTATAACCAATCATTTATAAAATATTTGATGATGACGAGAATTAATTTTCTATCACATGAGCTTCATCAAAGTGAAGCCTAATTGGTCTCATCATCGAATGATCCTCATGTTGTACTACATGGCAATGCCAAACATACCCAGGGCCACTTGTAGGATCAAAGGGGAATGAAGATTCATCTAAACTAGTGAACCGAAGAAGTAGACGAATCATTTGGTGAGGCCACAAAATTACACTGTCTTTCCATCCTTGTTGATAGAAATATGGGGCTCTGGGATATTCAGTGAAGCAACTACCCTCATTCGGATACTGCAACTGTACCGAACAATTTCCTACTGCATATTCTTCATCAAGTAAGGATTGTTGATTGAGCACTTGGAAGCGGATAAGGTGAATGGGAATCGGATGTGGGAAGGGGGATCGATTTATGACCTCCCACATCTCTGTGCTTCCCACAATGGGAGTTTCTGTCACTGGATCTTCCCAAGTACGATTGTTGATTACGTACTGGTAAATTCTTCCAGCTGCCATGCGAGGTGCCAGCATTAAGACTCTAACCTTGTTAACATCATGGGGAGGATACTCACAAACTGGTAGCAATAGTGACGGTGGTTGGTTGATGATCCGCTGCAAGTCTTGAATTATTCCTTCCTCAGTTCCGTTTTTCGTAACCACCACGAATTTCATGAGAACGGAGGTTTGAGGTGTAGTAAATTGAGGGAACTCAATGGGATCTGGTTCTACTGCCATGTTCCGGAGAAACACTTCTGTTCCATTTGGAAATGTGGAGAAGTCGACAATAATATCTGCTCTCTCTGAAGGGGACAAAAGTAAGGAGCTAAGATTTAAAGGCTCCGCAAGAAACCCACCATCAGTACCTATTTGGAGAATGGGCAAGGTGATGTCGTTGATAGGCTTAGATACAAGGCGGTGAACCGTGCATTACAGGAATTGAGGAGGCGAAACCTATATGGCTTGGGATACACGAGGAGATATGGCCATGCTTTGCCATTGACTAGCCAAGTGTCATACCACTCAGGGCACCAATTAATAGGGCCGATCACGCCAGGCCCTGGCAGATTGATGGAACCATTATCGTAGAATCCCAGGTCTTTCATCACAAGCGGAAGGCCAACTGGTAAGGAAAGGCCTTCTTCTTCAGTTGCGGGATTGAGTATGTAGAGACCAGCTAAGCCAGCCAAAACGTTCAAACGGGTGATGCCCAAGGTGTGGTCGTGATACCACAAAGCTGCAGGGGGCTGCTGGTTGAGACTTCATGGCTAACTCTTCCATCTCGACCTCCGTCTAATGCCTGCAACTCTTGACACGGAAATCTAGATGCACTTTTAGCTCAAAACCACTTTGTTAGCAACTTCTGACCTCCATACAGGCATGCAAACAAGTGAATCACAAATTTTTCTCTAGGACAAAGTTTTTCTACTCAACAAGATCTAAAACTCTCTCCTGCAGAGTTTCTTCAAATTATTTCTCTAACCAACTCAAAATTAAGCCGCAAAATCCAGCCGACACCATAATGGACAAAAACCAAAATTTTTCGACCAACACCAAACTTTCCCAAAACCTTCAAAGCATCAAAACCATCCTTTTTGAACACTGTCTGTGATATATATTCCAAAATATTTCATATACAAAGTTGGAGCGTCACATCATCCTACACACTGTAACCAGATCGGTGAGGTTCGTACAAGAGTCAGTAAATACTACACACCGTAACTAGATCCAGACAGTAGAGAATATATTTATTTGAATTTTATAAATTTAGCATTTAACTACACATTTTGATTTCTAAAATTTTTCACATAGCAATTTAAATATGCACATATCCCTTTGCATTCCGCATATATCACATTGCATTATGCACATACTATTTTGAATTTAGCAAACAGCCACATATTTGTGGGAGGGAGAGTTGGCACACTTCCCCTCCGAAAATCATAAGACCAAAGAGTGCACCCTTTCTTAGGGTTCATTTCAATTTGCATTTAACACAAAGCAATTTGAATTTTGCACATATAGCATTTTCAATTTGGCACATAGCACTTTGCATTTGGCTTATAGTGCTTCATATTTCGCACATAACCACACATTCATGTGGGGGCGTGTTGGCACATTGCCTCTCCAACAATTATAAGACCAAGAAACGTGCCCTTACTTGGGTCTCGGGGGGGTCACTCATCATATGTAACCCTATCACGTGAGTTCAACAGAAGGATTTTTTTTATTTCTAAAATTTACAGAAATAAATATACATAAGGGATTATTTAAAATAGTTTTGGAAAAAATTTACAGATTTGTATAGAAAAGGGGTACATTTTATTAATGAAATTTTTTACAGATAAGGGACTTTAAATATAGGCCTTGAACGCACGTGATATAGAGGGTTTATACATAGTGACCCCCCCGAGACTTGGGTTCAGTTTAATTTGCATTTTGCACGAAGCAATTTGAATTTTGCATATAGCAATTTGAATTTGGCTAGCACTTTGCATTTGGCTTATAGTACTTTGTATTTAGCACATAACCACACAATTGTGTAGGGGGAGAGTTGGCACACTTCCTCTCCAAAAATTATAAGACCAAGGAACGTGCCCTTCCTTGGGTTTCATATAGATTTGGATTTAGCACATACCAATTTGCATATAGCATATAGCAATTAGAATATGGCATATAGCATATAGCAATTCAATCTCGACACATAGAAATTTGAATTTTGCACAAAGAAACTTGAATTTGGCACATAGCATCTTGCATTTAGCACATAACCACACATTTGTATGGGGGAAGGGAGAGTTGGCACATTTACTCTCCAAAAATTATAAGACCAAGGAATGTGCCCTTCCTTGGGTTTAGTTTAATTTGCATTTAGCACAAAGCAATTTGAATTTTGCATATAGCAATTTGAATTTAGTACATAGCGCTTTGCATTTAGCTTATAGTACTTTGCATTTAGCACATAACCACACATTTGTGTGGGAGAAGAGTTGCCACACTTCCTCTCCAAAAATTATAAGTCCATGGAACATGCCCTTCCTTGGGTCTCACATAGATTTACATTTAGCACATACAAATAGCATATTGCAATTCAAATTTGGTACATTGCACTTTGTTGTTGGCAATTAGCATAGAGAATTTTTCATTTGCATTCAATAAATACAACTTTGCATTCATAGTATATGCAATTGGCTAGTCTACTCAATTAAAAGAAAAACCAATATGAAAACTTTACCTTTTGAGTAATTGAGAATGATGGGAAGATGAGGATCACAACTTAATTGTCAAAGTAGCAAAGAACAATTAGTGAGAACTAATGGTTCATCAAGTCATGGTCCCTTCATGTAATGTTGCTACTCTTGAGCTACATTTTACAAGTCCTTCATATGAATGCCTTGCTCATAAATGGCTTGCAATGTATCCTAGATGGTTTTTAGCTGACAGCCACTCTTCACGACACTGATCAGAATATTTGAAGTGTTCATGCAATCTTTTTGCTTCTTGAAGATCTTGTAATGTTGATGGATACTACACAATGACTTGCCCTAGATGACCCTCCTATCTCCATGATGATTTTGGCCCTTCCAAAGTCTGAGCAATATCTAATTTACATAAGCATATGATTTATTTACGAGACAAAGGAAGGAGAAGATGTTCAAGGGTTGAATATAGAAGCAAGTCAAAAGAAAGATGTAGTCTTTTCAACTCAATAAGCAAGAACGAAAACACCATGTTTGCTTTACAGAAAGAGACAGGAGTGCACCTGACATCCAATTAAAAGTAGAGCTCACTAAGACAACAGGCTTTGTCTCTTGAACTCTCCATGCAACTACGGTGTAGTAACATAAGTCCTTAGAATTTTTGTAACTAGGAGTGAAGAAACAAGAATGAGATTTTATGAAGCACAAGTGCATTGGTGTAGCAGAGCTTATGATTGGATTTTAGTATTCTAAAGAATTGACATGATAGAATTGGGCTACTATGAGTTCATTAGCAATTAAATTTACAAGAGAAACAATTTTATTATACTACGTCACATAGCAACTATTGGATGTTAACAAGTTCATTTGCAGTACCTGAAGCCCTATTGGATGCACCTGGAATTGTAACTAGCTTCAACAAATAGGTTGTGTACAAATATGTGATCACTGGACTGTAAATGCCTTGTCCATACTTTTTGGCTATGTCAAGGGAACAATTGTAGTAGTCAATAACATTGCCAATTTAATAATGTTTGTTGTGAATAATGTAGTTCATTACAATCATGGGAAACTCACCGATCAACATGGTGAGGGCACTTTCACTTGGGAGTTTGTCACCATGGGTGGCCCTAGAGCTTGCAAAAATTTGCATGGGTACAATGTAGGAACTAGGGTATCTTCTACATATCAAGGCAACTTCAGACACACCATCAATCATTACATGATGTCTTTTTGTTCTTTTCTCAATATGTGCTAGAGTAGGTTTTGAAAGCTTCTCAAATCATCTGAAGTATCAGGCTGAAATAACTTTTTTAACTGCAATATACACAAGAATGGTCCCATACGCTTCACTAAAAGTATTGATCTTGCTTTAATACTTTAGCTCTTCCTCTTCATCATTTTCTTAGGTTTTGAAATATTTGCACTATGCCTCATGATCTCCTACTTGCGCTACCTATGCGTACAGATAGTCCCTTCCTTGTGGCCTCTTGAATCGACTATCTTTAATGCATTTTAACAATTTCTCTAGAGCACATAAAAAAACTGCCTGTAGCATATTTTAATAGTTCCTTCAGAATGAATGAATGTCCATTGAAGGAGAACCATGTCTGACAAAGGACTGGGCACAAAAATTATTAGAATAGTGCATGTTATCAATGTCGAGGATTTTCGAAGAGGTGAGAATTACCAGCGGTAAAGTAGATGGAATAGTCATCCTATCGCAGGTGTTGGCCATAATTAGTTGCGAACCTGATGGTCAGTGGGGTGTATGATCTGCCTATTAGATGATTGCACATGAAGGGCTCTGCTCTAGTCAGGGATCCCTTCGATGAGATTTCCATGATGAGGCATTCTCGGTGTCGATTCTTTTCTGATCCGTGTTATTTGATTCCTGATTTGGATGCAAGGATGATTGATTCAGACATGAAACTTAGCAATTATTCACTTCAATGGAACATAATTTGCAAAATTTTGCCAATTCCTTTTTGATTCACGATATTTGGTTCTTGATTCCAAACTCAAGAGAGGATGCAAAGGAGGCACAAATAGGGAAACTATGTTGCAATGGGCTTCTATGTTGCAATGGGCTTGTTTCAAGTGACACATTCTTATGGTATTCACTCAAAGTGGGCCGCCATACCACCATCTCTTGCGCTCTTCTTGTTCCTTGAGCTTCTTCAAGTAATATAAATAAGAATCAATGGCAATGGCGGTGGTAAGAGCAGAGACAGTAGCAATTATGGATGCATGCCTACATGGTGCTATGGGCACCCTCAACTTCTTCACCCTCTTGTTTACATAGGCTTTGTAGGCTTGGCACCGCTACCCTTGTAGTTCATACCACCATCTCTTGCACTCTTCTTGCTCCTTGATCTTCTTCAAGTAATATAAATAAGAAGCAATGGCAATGGCGGTGGTAAGAGCAGAGACAACATCAATTATGGATGCAAGCCTACATGCTGCTATGGGCACCCTTAGCTTCTTCACCCTCTTGTTTGCATAGGCTTTGTAGACTTGGCACATCTACCCCCATCGTTTTGTTTGTGGCATTGTAATTGCAAAGCTTTTTGTGCCTTTCAAATGCCATATTTTGCTTCTTTGAGTCTAGTGCTTTTCATGGGATGAGCATGGTCGATACTGACAATTTCTATTGCTGTTGCGGGATGCAACCATTCAAAAATTTTTCTTAGCATCCTCTCTTTCTTCCCCTTGATCAGTACTTTGCAGACTTTCTATACCCTGTGATGTGGAATGCTTTGAAATCTTGTCTTCATCTCCAACTAGGACCACTTCATCTATTCTTGCATGTTTGCCTACACCTTTTGCATTTGATTCTTGAAGTATCTCATGAGGGGTTAAGTTGCTAACAAATTGCAGCATTGTGGAATAAGATAATGGAAGACCATCTTGCTTGTCTTCAAGGGGCAACTCTCTTGTAGGCTAGGCAATAGTGGCATCCATCTCAACCTTCCTGCTACCTGTAACCTTCATCGAGGAAACTCGGCTTCACGTGGTGATGGTGCTACTTGTGGATGGTCTCCTTCCATGCATGCTGGAGTAATTGCTTTGATCGAGCTCCTTCATGAAGTAACAAGACAAATTTTACTCACGGTGGTTTAAGTGGTGTATAACACTTTTATCGGAGAGCTTTTGGTGGCTAGAATGTTTGATTACCTCATTCTTGATTTGTTTCTTGCATTGATGCTCATCTTTAAGCAAGCCATACTCCAGCTTTGAATGAGTATGCATTCATTAGGGGAGAATTGGGGTCTCAAAAGGGCCTCATAAGGAATGGATTAAGGAATGCTTAATGGGCTAATGCAAGGGACTTGGAGGGTCCCAAAGAGGCCTAACCAGCCCAACCTAGGTGGGTTAAGCCCACATTTGAGCCCACCTCTTACCCCATCAATGAGGAGAGGGGGCCACTTTTTGAAATTTGAATTTCAAATTTTGAATCTCCCTCCCTCCCTCTCTCTCTCTCTCCCTCCATCCCTCTCTCTCCCTCCCTCCTCCCTCCCTCCCTCCCTCCCTCCCTCCGTCCCTCCTCCTTCTCCCTCTCCCTCTCCCTCCCTCCCCCTCCCTCCTCCTCTCCCCTCCTCCATCTTGCTCCTCCTCCTCCCTCCTCCCTCTCCCCTCCTCTTCCTCCTTCTGGCTCCTCCTCCCTCCTTCCTCTCCCCTCCTTCTCTAGTCGCCTAGAATCCCTCTCCTCTGCTCCTCCCTCCTGCAGAATCTCTCCCCTCCTGCTCCCTCTCGTAGCATCTCTCCCCTCCTCCCTTCTACAGCAGCTCCTTCCCTCCCTTCTATACCTATCGCCCTACTCTCCTCCTCCTCTTCCTCTTGACCTCATTTGCTTCTCCTCCTCCCTCTTCCTTACTACTCTCTCCCTCTCACTGCTCCATCTTTGCCAGCTCTCCCCTACATTTTAGCCTACATCACTGATACCTCTCTTTGAGTACTCATGGCACCATTTGAGAACATATCCAACAAGTACCATGTGAACCTACAATCGGAGGCAGAATATGCAAGTACACGCTCTTTGGGATATAGTGGAACTCCTCAAAGTGTGCTCCACAGTCTTCAATTGTAAGGGAAGAAGCATCTTGACCTTTGGGTGGATGGAAACTTGTATCCTTTAGACCCTGCCACCCAAAAGAGTCCTCCTTTTCATACATTGCATGATGTTGTTTGGTTTGTTGGAAAGGGACATGCTGGATTGCTCAGTTATTGCAATCGATTGAACCATTATCAGACATTGGCTATGCAAGCAAGCGAGGTGCAGAGAGCCCAAGCAGAAGAACTTGCACATTTAGGAAATATTACTATTGTGGAACTGCATAATAGTATACAAGATCTCCAATTGCAAAACAAAGGACTTAGTGACAAAGCGCATGCACTGGACTTGGAGCAACATGAATTGGAAGAATCAATTTAGAAGCTTCCTGAAAGCAAACAAGATTTGGAATCAGACAGGTATTTCTTTTTCCCATCCTACATAGACAAAGGAATTTTACCAATCTGCACAATAGCATGTGCAATATCATCACCAGTCTCCACAAATCCTAATCTTTCCATTTTCCTTACATTCTGCATCCATTCTGCATGACCTGTCATGTGGTTTGATGCACCTGAGTCAACATACCACACATCATCGCTTTCTTTTGCACTTGTCACACAATTGGTCATGTGCTGCACCATAAACAAATGCTCATTTCTGTCACCACCCTGTCTACTAGAGGATGCATATTTGCCTTGCTACAATTTCCCATTCATAATGTCATTCTGCTTTTTATAGTAGTCTTTAGCCATATGAGCCATTTTACCACAGTAGTAACATTCAACATTGCTATTTGCATTTTGGCTTCTCTGCCATCCACCACGACCTCTTTGGCTCCCCCTGCCTCTAAAGTTACCATGTCCTCCTCCATAGGACTGGTTTTCTTGAATTTGATGCATATTTTGATTTCCGCCATAGCCTCTAGATCGGCCTGCTCTACCTCTGCCTCTACCTCTTCTAGCATTCGAGCAGAAGATAGTTTCTTTTGAAGTTCCTCCTGAAGAAGATGCACCACCATTTCTCTGCTCTTCAGAAATTAGAAGAGCGATAAACTCCTCAAAATCAAGAAATTTTTCACAGATGGCAATGGATGTCCGGAATTGTGCATAATCTTTTCCTAGACCATTCAAGGTCACAGAAACTAAATCATCATCTTCCACTAGCAACCCAATGGAAGCAAGTGCATCAACAATCTTCTTCACCTTCATGTGGTAGTCATTGATGCTCATATTTTCCCTCTACACATTATGCAACTCCTACTTGAGCTGCATTTTCTTGGCTTGCGTATTTGTGCTATATATTTTTGTCAAAGTATCCCACACCTCCTTCGATGTGCTTGCATCTTGAGTATGCACAATCATAGAATCTGAAATACTGATAGACAGCCAGTACATAACTTTTCTGTATCTCTCATGCCATCCTTTAAATGCCTGCAACTCCTGTTGATTGGGAACATTAGGAATAACTGGTTCTTGTTCAGCTCTAGTAATAAACTCCCAATAGCCTTTTCCCTTAAGAAAATTTGTCATTCTAAACTTCCATGCTTGGAAGTTGTTCTTGTCAAGATTTTCAATGACTATTTGTGAAAGAGCATCATATGGCATTACAGAACACTGCAAAAATATTCTGTCACTGCAAAAACCACTTCTGCCTCACAAGGGCAAATCTGCAAAATTGACAAAAGTGGTATTTGACCACACAGTCACTTCCTAGTGATGATTTTGCATCAACAGGCAATAAGAATGATTCTGTCACTCTCAATATCTCTCCGCACAGGCATACGATGCAATTTTTGCAGTAACTTTTCAGCAACCTGCGGAACAATGGTCGCACAACAAAAACAGGGCACTTTTCTGGGTGCCTGTGGAAAACTTCCACCACCAAAACAGGCCTTAAAATGGCCTCAAATCAAAAAAATAATGTGACCCAAGGCTTTTCCCTGTCCCGCAGCATATACTACCCTCTCACCACATCGTGAAGGGCATCCCAATCTGAGACATTGCACTCTTGCACTTTCCAACTATGCTACCTGTAGAGATTTGCTCCCAAACTCGAAAAAGGAAAGCAACACTGATCCTCTTACCAAGACAACGTGAACTTGGTTTGCTTCCTTGAGTTCCTTACCACAAACCAAGCTTTGATACCATGTGAAGAGAGTGGGAGAGAAGTAAGGAGTCTCACTTGCAGCTTTCTCACATACACAATGGGGGAATACACACAAAGGTGGAGGCTGAAAATAGTTTTTCTCTTCTTAGTTGTGAAAGCCAAAAGAACTCTCTCTTAGTACAAAAGGAATAGATGAATCCTATATGTGGGTCTCAAACCGAACTCAGCTAACCTTGGTGGCATACTAACTGAGCCACTAACTAGAGTACATAAAGATAGCTGTCATCCAGCTATTATTCATGGGCGATGTACCAATCGTATCTACAACTAACAAGTTGATGACATAAATGCACAACGGTCACCTTGGCATATCACGAGTGGAGCTCGATATCTCAACAAGCCCCAAATGTAAAATGTTTGATGAATAAAGGTAACACTATTTTGAGTCATTTATAATTTCCAAAATTCAGAAATTTGTTTGGAAATTATAGAATTGCATATGCAACATGGCACGGCAGAGGGGTGAGTGGGTTGGGAGGGAGGGTGGTGAAGATTAAGTATTACCGAACTAGTGACAAAAGACTGGGGAGAGGAGGTGCACTCAAAAAACCCTAATGTAATGAAAAAATAATTTCTTATATATGTCGCAACATTATTGGCAGTAGCAAATTGTCTATTACACCCATGAAGGCTTTGGAAGATGAAGTGAACTCATCTTAAGACAATTATCCTAACAAATTATTTGAGCAAAAGAATGATGGAAATAATCAAGCCATTATTGTAGCAAATAAAGAATATCTAAAGGATTCCACCTCATTACCAATATTATACATATAGCAACTCACTGATTGCATCATTCATAGATTTGCTTTCGAGGGCAAGCTCTTGGCTAAATATGGAACATACAAGGCTAAAGACCTAGAGTATGATGTTGTTCTTCAAGATGACTTCACGGATAGACACAATTGTGACACTATCACATTTGTTGTCCCTCATTCCTATGTAGATCAATACAAAGATAAGTTGGAGGTAGATGGCTTCTATAGGATTGAAGGGCCTTTAGTGATAAAGAAGAGCCTTGGTGAAAGTGGTACTTCTTCTTATTCAATTCATCTTGATGCCACAATTAGTGTTCTTAAAGGTGAACCATTTGAAGGAACTATCACTTTGTTGAATGATCACAAGCTTGCAAAATATGTGCCTTTTGTCACAAAGAATTGTAGGTTTTTGAAGCAACCCAATATGGCAATGGGCACTATATCATTTGTTATCATCAAAGTTGACAAGGATGGAGGAGTAGTAGATCAATTAATCATTACAGATGGCCTAAGAAATGAAGACCATGCTGCAGTAAACAGAACCTTCCAATTGTACTTCAAAATGCATGGTAAATTTTAAAAAACACATAATAATGAGTTCATTTTTAATGTTTTCCAACTCACTTTTGTGAACGAACGCAAAAGTTTGTTTGCATGCCTTGTTGAGGAGTATAATAAAGAAGGTATTGTCATGCACACACTAAAGAATGTGTCCTATATGGTAGTAAGAAATACATTGTGTGTCTTT
This sequence comes from Dipteris shenzhenensis, assembly GCF_047967505.1. Taxonomy (NCBI): domain Eukaryota; kingdom Viridiplantae; phylum Streptophyta; class Polypodiopsida; order Gleicheniales; family Dipteridaceae; genus Dipteris; species Dipteris shenzhenensis. Next base: position 41,049,738 of record NC_141628.1, on the reverse strand, counting down.
GACTTCATAATTTTAGCAAACATGCCTGATGGTGCAAAGAAAGAAGAGCTTACCCAAGTGCTTGTTACCCAAGTTGGAAGTCTTGCATACAGGCACATGGTAAAACTTATACTTGCTCTTGAAGGTTCATTGAAATTTTTATTGTTTTTCACTAACTTGTAATGTTTCTTGCAGGTCAATGGTAAACTACAATTCACAAATTTGAACTCCCAACTTGTGGAATATTCATGTGCAGTTTGTGCGGACACACGTGTGAGTCAGGATCTTCAATGACCTTTTTGCTACACTTGCAATCGTAAGCAAGAGATCATTCAAACACCTTGCTTGACGGGAAAGATAGTTCAATGACTTGGTGAAGACGTTGTAATACACTTGCAAGGATCCCATGTTGACTCCATTCTCCCTTTAGAGGCTCCTTTCTTAGAGCTTCATAGTGAAAGTGCTCTTCGTGCAATGCTCCATTGCATTAAGTGTAATGGCACTTTTACAGTTAATAGTTCTGGGCATGTAATAGGCTTTGAAGGAAGCTCTTGATTGTAGTGCACCATTTCTTGATCTCTACAAGGTGTACTTTGTCAATGGAAATTTAACATTGTGTTGATATTGTCTTTGTATTTTTTGAATGAAAAATGGACGTCTCATTTGAAAAACAAGTTGTCAAAAATCTCAATGTGTTTGATCTTAAATCAAATGTTGCTTTCTTGCAACAATATCCACAAAACACATACATGAGAAATTGTTTAGTTGATCTTCTTCCATTGCAAACATATTCCAATCTGCTAGAAATCATTAATAAATGTGTTCAAACATGTGAATTGTTTGAAGTGCTTCCTTGGAAAAAGCTCTCAAACCTTGACCATAATTCATCTAATAAAATTACATGTGCTCAAGAAGTCAGAAAAATGGTAGCAAATATCTCAACGTCTAGATCTTTATTATATAGTTGCTGGACAAATTTTTTTCACGCATTGGGTTGTTCATTCAAAGTCATTTGTAAAACTAATACAAATGCCTATCAATGCTAACATGCAGACTTTCATAATAATATTTTGGTGCATATGCTTTTACTAGATGAAACTACAATACCTATGCAAATATCACCTTTACGATATATCCAACGAAAAAGAACATACATCCCTTGGACAAAGAACATGAAAGCCAACTTGGTTTGATGAACAACCTTAAATTAAGTGCGAAAGAGATTGCTATGATATTCATTGAAACATATAAAGATGTGCCTTACAATATACAATCTATTGCACAGAAGGTATATAAAATTAAGGTCCCAATTATCGCAAAAGAGCAAACCAAGGTATTTGAAAGTACAATAGCAAACAAAGAAATTGATATAAGAGAAGACAATTGTTCTTCAAAGAAAGGAACAAGTTTTAATTCAACGAAGGATGAAGAAACAAAGAAGAGAAAAGTACTAGTCCTGTTGCAATACACAAATACATGAAAGCAATTCAAGATACACCACAATATTCTTGTTGTCATACATTAACATTCTTGTCCAATATGCATGCAATAGATCATTCAATAAGTACTTTTTTAATTCAAAATAACATCATTACTAAGGAATTTAATCCCAAAGAAAAAATCTTATGCTCAATTTGTTTTAAATATATCAAGAGAAAGATAGTACCAATGATTTGTCATATCAACATGCCACTTGCTAAGAAAAAAAAAATACACTAGTCTTCTTAATGATATTGAAGCTCGCCTTATTTCTATTGGAACCCCTTTTGCTCAGATACACAAACTCAATTTTGATGGACAATACGGTCTCATGGGAAGCATCGTGACTGTTTTTGATGATGTTGACTGAGCCCAGTAGGTATTACCAAGATTCCTCACGGATGGAGCAACATCCATGGTTGGGATTAAAAGAAAGCTAGAGTACACTCATTATTATATGAGTGGATTAGTAAGACCTACTTTAACAATCCGTGCATTGAAGGAGCTACTTTTGAATTCTTTATACAAAGAACAAAATGTTAGATTAAACCTTAAATGGGCTCAATATATAGAGTCTTTGCAAGAAAATCAAATACAAGAGAACTCATCATCAAACAACAACATCGATGATGATAATGATACCTTAGAGACACATTGATAAATGGGATTTACTATAGCCAACAAGTAATTGACTTTGAAGACAAAACAATAAATATTGCACCCTTAGAAGATTTCTCACCTTTAAGCATCTTTAAGGACAAACATTGTGAATAACTAGCCTTCCCTAAACTCTTTTAGGGATGTCAACACTTATATAATGTACCATATCGTGCTTCATAGTATCAAGGCATTTCGCATTAATGGGAGCTGAATAACAAAGACCGCCATTTTGCATTCTCCATAGAAAGCTTATTTTTTAAAACCATGAAAATATTGGTTCGTCAAGTACTATCATCAACTTGAGTGCGTATGCGAAAAGCACAATTGCATGGTCGAACATTAAGGGCAAAAGACACAATGAAGAACACATATGTTGAACGCCTTCTCCATTCCAATAGAGGATATCGTGACTTCACATGCATGCGAACATCGTTTGACTACAAGATGAAGTTACAAAAAAACCTTTTTGGCATGGTTAGACAACTAGGTCCTCCAACGTTTTTTATTACATTCTCATCAATAGAAAGACTATTAGAACCTTTGTTTGCAATGCTTGCAAAGTCTTCGAGAAGAGCCAATAGATACAATAGAAGGTACTCTTCTACACAAATATAAAACTTGATTAGAAGCGATCCAATAACTTCAGCTCAATATTATGTCCATAGATTCCAAGCAATGAATGCTTGTTGAAACAAGAGCCAACAATCATAGGAAAGCTCATGGACTTCTTGTTTGTCACTAAATTTTAAAAACGTGGCAGCCAACATGACCATGGGTTAATTTGGATCAAAGATGCACCTCATATGGTACTTCAACAAGCACATACATAGAAGTGTTTATTGACAAATACATATCTTGTGACTTATCAAAGCTAGACTTGCCTAATCCAGATATCCAAAAACATAAACACTCTAGAACTTGTCAAAGAAGAGGGAAAAAATGTCACTTTGATTTTCCTTGTGCACCCATGCGTACAACCAAGTTGTTAATTCCTCTATAAAAAGAAGAGATAAATAACAAAATTTCAAAAGATGCAATAAAAACTATAAAACAAATTATAGAGAACCCAATAACACAAGAACAAACTTTTGATGATTACCTCAAACAAATAAATATTATAGAAGAATACATTCTAATTCTACGATCAAACATTAGCCAACCAACTATATTTTTAAGGCGTGAACCAAAAGATGTATTCACTAACAACTTCAATCCAACAATTTCCAAATTATGGGGTGCTAATACGGATCTATAAATATTCATTCTCAACCCACATGGAGCAGCATCATATACGACAAAAGCAGATAAAGACACAATTGACAAAGTTCGTAAAGCATTTTGCATGTAAGCACAACTACCAGCCAACGAGCACCTACGCAATGTTGGCAATGCCATTCTAAACACACAACACATAATTGCTCAACAAGCTGCTTACTTATGCTTGTCCCTTCCTCTTACTTCTACCACATGTGAATTATCCTACATTAACACTAGTCCCATTGATGAGCGAACCTTCTTATTGAAAAGAAGGCAAGATTTAGAGAAGTTGGATCCTGAAAGCAATGATATCTTCTTTGCAGACATAGTTACAAAGTATTTGCAACGAAAGAAAACCATGAATGATGTTTGCCTAGCATCATTTGTTAGTGATTACAGAGGGGATGCAAAAGCTAACAAAAAGAGAACACATGAAAAAATAATATGTTACAACAACTAGAACATAAAAAAAGATCCAGAGAAACATTATAGAGAGTTATGTTTATTATACTTGTCATTTTCCAATGAAGAACATACACTAACCACGGAATTTCACACATGGCATGACTTATATAACTCTAACAAAGAAAGTATTGAAAACAACCAAAGAAAATACAACAAACTAATACCAACCACCCCAATAACTTCTAATTCTACAACAACAAGTTCGACAACATCAAAGAAGTAGAAACATGCTAAAACAAATCATGAGTACAACTTAAAAGCTAAGATGAATACAAATGAAAACAAAAAAAAATTCATTGACAATGTGCTATACACATACAAAGCACAACCAAATGACGATTATCATTACACGATGAGGATATTGAATAGAAATCAACGAGCAATAGTACATGACACCTTACAAAAGAAACATTTAAGTCCAACAACACCATTGTGCCTTTTTTTAACTAGTAATGCTAGCATTGGAAAAACATTTACTCTACTAGTTTTGATTCAAGCATTAGTAAGGCATTACAATCACAAGAACATAGCAAATGTTACTCTACCAAGGATCCTAGTACTTGCATCACTATAAGGCATAGGCTCTTTTCTGATGAAAATACCGATGTTTTTTATACTTTTTTTTTTTACGGGTGCAAAGGTCATTATTTATGTCGTTGTAAGCATCGAAAAAGTACGGTCGCTATATAGCGACGCTAATAAACATCATTATATAGCGATGCTAGTAAACATCGCTATATAGCGACACTGGTAAACATCGCTATATAGCGACGATTAACAGAAGCTTAAAAAAAACATTAGTGGGGCTAAACAAGGCCACAACAAGCCCTATTTTGCCCCACTAATGTTTTTTATTTAGTAATTACAAAAAAAAGTTTTTTATTACATATACATGTCAAAGATATACAACATTGTTTGTTACAAAATTACCCTTTTGAAAAGGCTGATACAAAATTGCTCAAACGAGCCGATATACAAAAGCATATACATGGTGATGTATATACAAAGTACTACTACTACTACCACTACTCATCCGAATCATTGTTGTCATTGTCCTCCTCGTCTTGTTGGCCTGATCCTTGGCCCTCGTGCGCTGTGCCTGATCCCTAGCCCTCATGAGTTGCGCCTGATCCCTGGCCCTCTTGAGCTGTGCCTGATCCCTGGCCCTCGTCGAAGCCATGTAAGCCTAATCCCTCATCATCACTGCTCACCTCCACTGATGGGACGCTCGAGCTTTGATTCTAAGAGTGAAACCATATTAATTAGAAACTAGATTGTAACTTAAAGAATAAAACAGTTTAAAAAGTGAGATTACAAGTAGGAGTAGACTTATACCGTGCAAGTAGCCACCTCAGCCAAATCAACCGTTGCTCCCATTACCTTCTGCTCAATAAATCACGATTTTGTTCCTATGCGACACATGCATCTCGTCTCTGTGTCTGTAGGAAGGCGACCCATCGTAGCTTGCTGTGGGCCCAATTTATGAGAGTTAGATAAAGTGCATGCAATATGTAGTAAAACAAATAGAATAATACATTAAATGAGAAGAAGCAGACTTACCACGGCTGCCTCGAATGCCAACCATCTGCCTGCACCAAACTGTCAAGTACCTATGATGTCCAGCCATCTCCTCGCAGCCCTCCTCTGACCCTCAAACATTTTGGGATGGTTCGTGTTTTGCTTCTTGAAAAACTTCCAATTAGCTTTATCTGCCCAGCTGGGTTTAGCCCTCCCCTTTGTGATGGAAGTACGTAAGGTTTTAGGACCTACGATGCTTCAAGACCAAACCCATGCACTCTCGCATGTAACTCTCATTGAACTCCCAATTTGGGGGGTTAGGGTATTTTGCTTTCAATTCATTGATGACCGCCTACTTCTTTTGGTCATCTTGATACCGCCAATCAGTAGCTATGCCACTCCTACAGTGGTGGCTCATCAACTGCCTCATGGTGGGCATCACTGCTACGTCCTTTTTATCTTCTATTATCTCTTCCAGCAGTCGTGATTTGATAGGATAGGTCCTCGACTGGGTAAGGACTCATGGTAGTGGTAGAGCCAGAGCGAGTGGTGTTTGTGTGAGCACTTCCAGAGCGAGGAGTAGCAGTGGGAGTAGGAGAGGACAAGGGACCTGACTGGTACTGGGTCTCGAGATCAAGTGGAGACCTGTAGGGATGTGAGTGTGCTGACTCGTCTACATCTCCCGAGTCAGCACAACATAAGCAACCCCTCCTACTCTTCCTTCCCTTACGATGGGCATGCCTAGGTGATGACCCCTTAGTCGAAGGGGCTAGAGGGGATGGCTGGGCAGTAGGTCCAGCCATGGGTGTAGGCAAGGGAATTGCTGAGGTCCTCTAGGATAGCAGAGAGAAGAATTTCTCTACCTCCTCATCAGTCATCTGTGCCACAAACTTATCGGGACTCTTGACAAAGCCATGGGCTGCTAGCAAAGGAGCTCCCCGAGAGGTAGTCGCAGTGCTATGTCCAAGAGGAGTCGGGCCAGGGGTAGTCACAAGGGTGGGCCCGTGAGGTGTTTCCTGAGGGGAATCAAAGTCCTCTGGAGAATAGAGATCATGATGTCTCCTCCTATGAGGGTTTCCGTACTCGTCGGACATGCGGCGTGATCCCATGTCTAATGTAGACACAAACACGAAAACAAAAAACAAAAAACAGGAGCGGGTAAGAAGCAGAAAGCATATGAGGGAAAGTGAATAGAAGCAAAAGAGAAGGACATCCAAGCTATACCTTGATTGTGATGATGACCAACTCTTCAAAATTGAGAGAAAAAAGTACTTTGAAAATTTCTCCTTTATAAATAACGTCTTTCAATCAATAGGTAGCTAGACCCCACCTCAATTCATCTCCATTCTCTCTTTGAGGAGCAAATTGATCAAGTCCTTGCATATGATGTGACAAAAAGAGAAAATGTCCCAAGGAGACATGGCATTACAAGTGTAGACTTCAATGCCAAGACCAACAACATGTGTGTGTGTGTGTGTGTGTGTGTGTGTGTGTGTAAAAATAGAAAGAGAGTATGTCCCCCTATACACTGATACATACATTTAAGTATTTGCATGTGGCATTTTATTTTAGTTCATTTCTTCTTATTTGTTGTCATAAATCTATAGAATCTTCCACTATACAAGATTGTGAGATTGGAGAAGGAGAGGGGAAAAGAAGAGAAAGAAAAGGGGAAAAGAGATTGAAAGAGGGAAAAAGAACCAAATATGCATAAGAGAAAAAAGAGAATAAAAATGCATAAGAGAATACATTGAGAAAGCATATGCTTATGTTTATGCATAAGCAGATGAGCATAGGCATAGGCATATGAAAAGGCATAGGCATAGGCATATGCTTATGAAAAGGAGAGAAAAAGAGAGGGAAAAAGAAGAGAATGCACTTGTAGCAGCTGCTCATTCTCTCTCCATTCCTAGCTATAGCACCTCCTATAGCAGTAGCTGCTCATCCCCCTCTGCTCTTTCTTACAGTAACTCCTGTAGTGGCTGCTCATCCCCCTCTTCTCTTTCTTCCTCCATTCCTAGCTACAACAGCTCCTAGAGTAGCTGCTCATCCCCCTCTACTCTTTCTCCCTCCATTCCTAGCTACAGCACCTCTTAGAGCTTCTCTCAACCTTTAGTTGCACCCTCTATACCTTCTCCCTCTCTCTCTCTCTATCGGAGTTGCTCTCTCCCTCCAAGCTGCACTTTCTAGTCCACTATTGCTATTGTGACCTCTGTACAAGCATGGTGAGGAGACCATACATGTACTCTATGTCCCACAGGAGCAAAAATGCACTAGGTGAATGGGTGCCTTGCACCTACAGCTTGAATGATTGGATGGTCATGAGAGGATCTACCAAGGGTCCACATAAGCTTCCCAAGAGCAAAATAGGTGATCTTTTGCATGAATGGAAGGGCCGCATCATGAAGTTCAAGCTTGGGAAGAAAGGATTGCTTGCAAAGGTGCAACACATCTACACGGGGAAGGACATGCACCTTCCTCCGTCAAGCAATCAATCGAAAATACCATCGCATTGTAAGTCTGCATTTTGTGTAAGATTTTGAAGTGTAATGAGTCAGCTTAAAATTGTATTTTGAAATAGAACCAATGTAATGAGTCAATTTGAAAATAGCACTTGTGCATAGCAGATGTATTTCCTTCAAACTTTGAGGAGTGGGAACCAGTCAAGTGCTTCTTAGGTACGTTTACTACCATTCATGAGGATTTAGGAAGGCAAATGCATGCTGGAGAGAAGTCCTCTGCTTTGAAACAGAGAAATATCTATTGGTATAATTCCAAGTACATTACTCCAAGGACGCCATTAGGCTATGGCCATCTTTAATGCATTGCAACACCACAACTTGAAGACATGGATTGCACCATGGTGGACACAAGAACAATGCAATCATACAAGGAAAAGATTGCAAAGGATGTGGGGATGGCCATGAAGTTTACATTTGGCTCTAAATGGGTAAGGTTGTCTTGGTTTATGCCTCTGCACATTTTTTCTTCTTGTTTTTAGAATATCCAGATGCATAGAACAAAAACCATGTGGTCATGCAAGTACCTACATGAGGATTCCCTTGAGGAATTGCTTGGGGTGAATTGGGGAAGCAGGTCAGGTGAACAAAAGGGTGATTTGTTTCAATGCCATGTATGTAAGGACAATGTGGTTGTCAAGTACCACATCTCCCGCCAAATGTTATATTTTGCTTTCCAATATAGGCTTTATGTATTGGTTCTCATTTAGGAGATGTCAAGAATGTGACTGTCACGTCACAATGGGCTCTCAGGGACGTGTGGGAACACCTATTGGCCATGGACGATGGTATGTCTGAGTCCTTTCACTTTACCTTAAATGGTGAAAAGGAAGGAAAGCGTGCAGAGAAGCTTGTGCATAGTGCCACTTTTATCCCTCCTGCAATATTGAAGATTGTAAACAATGCGAGGTGGAACACTTGTGGATTTTGACATTTTCCAATTAATGGTGGTGCAATTAATCTTGATGTTTTGAATGGTTTTGTTTCATGTCAATGTCAAGTTTTTTCCAAAAATTTATAATTCTTTTTATTTTTTATATTTAAAACATTTGGGTATATATAGGTTATAAAGTTACTTTATTTTCAAAGCTTCACTATCATAACAATAGTTCTCCTAGCTACCAAACTACCATGGATTCTGCTAGGTCTGCCTTCCACGATTTCATCTCCCGTACTCCATTAATTGATAGAGAGGAGGAGTTATTTCTAGTCTTTGATAAGAGCATAGATGTCTAAGGCACCTACTTGGGAGCCCGAGACGATTTTGAAGACCTCATCAAGTACATGCAAGACTACATCGTGAGTTTTGCATATCAAGTTGAGTCTACAAAAGATGGGTCCCAATTAATTATTTGAAGCACTTGTTCAGTCAAGAACCCAGGTTCGTGAAGCATTTAGATCGCTTTCAAGCATAGCTCGCACCCCTTGGGTTTAGGGAGATGGACACTGATGACCTCCTAGCATGTGGAGTCATTGGAAACACAGGAAATAGGTTCCTATCCTAGGAAATGACCTTTATTTTCCTTCTCCAAGAGGGACAAATGGAAGAGGAGGCCTCAACCTGAAGCCCTGACCCTGACCCTACCCTTTCCGATCCTCTTATTTTGGTAGATGAGCACAACATCTACAATGAAGAGCCCATAGGTGAAGAAGCTGAGGAGCGGGAAGCTGAGGATTGGCCCTAGAAGTGCTCTAGTGACCTCCTAAACCCCATTCTACTTCTCAAATTCCATCCACCTCGAGCACCACCTCTGTTGACCATGCAACAATGATATGGTTTCTTGCTCCCCTTCTTGTGGATGGAGAACAATACCTCTTTCTCCATGACATAGAGATTATGTTTGGTCTCTAGGAGGATGAAGCTCTTGGTGTCCTATGTGGATACGCGGTGGACACAACTATGTAAGAACCTCAGTTTTTGGGAGTAGATGATTCAATAGAAGAGGTTCTTGCTTTAACACTAGCCCAAATCAAAGATGCAGATACATCAATCTTTTTTGACCTACCTGATGTTCCAGAAGAAGCCTCTACATCTCACTCCAGACAATAGGAGGCCTCTGGATCCATCCTCATTGACAAAGAGGAAGGGATTAAGCATGATGACTCCATAGTGGTAAGAAACTATGAGCTTTAATAAATGAAAAATACATGGTTAGGCATGCAAATAAATAGAAAGATACATGGTTAGGCAATTTACACAATCAAAAAAAGAAGAATTCAATGAAACAAAGTAGCATTTCAGTAAATGTAATTTAAATTCTTTAGAAAAGTAACATATGTTTTCTACCATAAGGTAAAGTATGGTAGAAGCACATTAATATTTCACTAGGATCCAATAGTTATATTCTACTACAAAGGACTCTCTACAACATATTTAATGGCCCTTATCTATACCAAGCAATTAAAATCTTAAGTAAAACGAATCTAAGAAACTATCATGCCCAACTAAAATTTTAAATTTTAGACAAAATGAAAATGCAGGAGCAACACATCGTTCGGGACACCGTGTACCTGAAAAGAAACATGAAAATGTTTAGTGCACAGAACTAGAAAACCACGAACAAACGCATGCAAATAGGGCCCCCAGCAAAAAAACGCCTATTAATTAATCAGTCGTGGGAGGCAGCATTGCAAAAATAAATTTTAAGGTAATGTTGAAAGGGCAATCGGCGGTGTGATTTAAGCGAGCAATTGGAGAAGCAGGTGGTGGGTTTGAGAAGGTTCAATCTAGCAGGAGGCAGGGGGTGTGGCCGAGCGTGAAGAGCAAGAGAGAGGCGAGGGAGGGAGAGGGTGAGAGAGAGTGATGAAGAGAGGAGTTGGAGGCGGCAGTCAATAGCAGCAGAGGAAAGGTGCACATGCGGACGACAGACGGAACACGAACAAACGTTTGCAGAACAGACAGACCACGGACAGACGAATGCAAAAAGAAATTAACCTTCAACGTAGGCCGCCTTAGCAGCTGTGTGAAATACCTTCTGGAATGACTTCTTCGCTGGTTTCTTGATCGCAGAGTGGTTCAACAAGTGGGCATCTCTCTTAGACTTGCCAAATGACGATGCCAGGATAGGAGAGAGTATTCAACGCCATGCAAGCCAAATGCATAAGCGAAAAACAGATTCTTCAATATAAAATTCCGCATGAACCAGAATGGGCAGCAGTTTCATCTGCTCCTTCAATCATGGGCGTCTTCCCATAGCGTTTCTCGAGCTCTACACAAACCGAACAGTCAAGAAGTGACACAGGCTCACTATAGCTAGGCGTCTTATCGAAGTCTCTGATAGAAAATCACACGAACTGAGAAGAACATAATAGCCGCACATGAAAGTCGAGCCTCAGCATTCACGAAACTAGAAAATCTAAAAGAAATGAAGTTAAAAGATGAAGTTAAAGCTGAAGGAAGGAAAGAGTACCGTTGCCAAAGGTGTTATTCTCAGTATCCATGGCTTCAGATAAGTATTGATTGTCCGCCATGGCTACACGACCCGGAAGCGGAGGATATCGTCGAAGAACAGCAAGCAATCTTCGAATGATTTGCTAGAGGTGGACGTCTCCAAATTTATTGAAAAAGTCTGTGTGCGTTGCAGCTAATAGCTGTAGCGTTTCAGGCTAAAGTTCGCCATATTCTTTCCATCATGAAGAATCCTCAGAGCGACGGCCACCATCACTACCCAAAACGGCAAAATGCAGGTATAGTTAAGGGGCAAATGCAGGTATAGTTAAGGGGCATGAAGCCCAATTGGGCGTGCTAGTGGTAGTTTGCCACGTGTTAATCGCAGCTCGCCATGTGTCACCTGATGCACCAATATAAAAATTACACATTGAAAATAACAGAAAACATAAAAATTCCTTATTTTACATTTCGAATTGGCCCAACCTTCACTATACCCTTCCAGAGGCAGGCCAAACAGAACTAGGCATGGGTTTAGGTGGAAGAGGACACACAGCATCATTTCAAATTTTTAAGAGGTGGGGACCACGTGGGGACAAGGACACATGTCATCCTTCCATGTTTTTGCATCCCTAAAAAAGGGGAACCCATTCCAATTGCCAGGGTCTAGAGGCCATGGTCTAGGATGGGAGAAAAAGTGGCTACTCCCATTCTAAATCCATAAAAAAGATTCCCATGCCAGCCCCATCTATGTGCTAAGGCCCTAGGTACATGGAGGGAGCTTTGCAATGAGTCTGTATGTGAGAGCTCGTTGGCCTACCCATCCTTGTCCCAAGCAATGAGAGCACTTCAATCCATAGTAGCACTAGATGGCAACTTTTCATCATATGACCGTGCCAAAATTGAGCACTATCCGTTTTGGAATTGCAAAATGGAGCGTCCTTTTTGTGAAAACTCTACTTCAACTAGGCATCGACCATTATTGGGCAAAGATAGCACATACCTTGATTAGCTTCAATGCATCTAAGGGGTGGGAGCACCTTGGCAAGATATTCCTTAGTCTGAACTCTTGACCAAGCTACTCCAGGTATGAAAGACTAAGGTGAGAGGAGCCACTTGGACTGGATTACACAATTTCTATGGAGATGCGTCTCTAGGTAGGTCCCTATGGATAGCAGATTGGGCATTCTTGGGTGGCCTAGCAATAATTCATGAAAACCCAAGACTCGTTATGAGAATCTCTAAAAAGGGCATTGTAGCCTTTAGAGATCTAGGACCTAGGCAGGGCAAATGGGCAAATTGGAAGCAGCCCGATCAAATTGCCAGGGAGTTCGATCTTAACAATAGAGAGAGGCAGCTAGTTAGTAGCACAATCCAGAGGATTAAGAGCAATTAGCCAACTAGCCACCTCTATAGGGAGACATAGGACTTTAGGGGTTTCACGAGTCCAGTTAGCAAGCCCCGCAAAAGACTGAATAGTCGTGACTTAGGGAGTCAAAGGCAACGACAGGTGCAGAAGTTGCACACAGGCAATGGAGATTCCATGCCCTGTGAGATGGAGTGGGGACCAGTGGGTAGCCAGATTGAGGAGAGTCTGGGATGCTACACAATGGGTTCCGATAGGCAAACTGCAGGTTCAATCTCAACTATCAAAATGGAACCTTGCATCCCCCCGGAGTGTTCGTCGCTTTACTGCAGGTTCAGAGAAACCTCATATGCATTTGCTATGGGCATGCCCCATCTCTAGGGAACTTTGGATGGCGGTAGAAAGAAAATTGAACAACATGCATGTAGCTTCCAAGTTCAAGTGGAGAATGACGCTTCTCGATGATAGAGGCAAGCAAAACGATCTCACATATCAAATGATGCAACCTCTAACAGCTAGTATATTGTCCTTGTTTGAAAGTTCAGAAACGGAAGAGCCTTTCAACACCCTCCGCCTGGAAGAATCCCGATTGGAAGCGACATGGAGGAAATTCAGAGAATAATGGTATCTTTTGGTCATAAGAACGATGTTTGTAAAGCCTTATCCAGACTCTGGTCCTAAGGCTTTGGAAGTTTTGTACTCAGACATGATGACATATATTCACACTATGTATTTTCTTTTCTTTTTAAAAAAAATAAAGGTTGGGATTCTGCCAAAAAAGAAGAAGAAATAACTACTATGTATTCCCATAAAATATTTTGTCGATTTGACTAATCCAAACACATGGTTTTGTGACATTTTGAAGCATACATGTCATTTATAAAAGTTTCCAATCTTCTCCCAATCTTTGACAAAGAATTTCTATAAATGTTTTTTCTTTTGGCTTGCAGGAGCTCTTTGCATATTTCAAGTTAATTTGCATACCTCTTTAGTCTTGGAACTTAGTGTGTATGGCACACATGATTTAGCTTCTTTGCTATTTTTCTCTCTTATTTTTGATATACATGCATTGCCTTGTTTACTCTCTATTTCTCTTAGTCTTTTGGCACTGTCATCACGGTTTAATTTGCATGTTGCCTATTGCTGCACTCAAGTTCCTCTCTTTCATGTGTGTAGCCTCAAATAACATGTGTGATATATTCTATATCTCTCATATTTCCTCCAAAATGACTGCAAAAGTAGTATTGTATCTCACATAACGACATTAAAAATCCCTCTAGAAACAAAATTATACTTACATTTTAGGGCTTTTAAATTTTCAAAAAAATTATAGAGGGGGCATAAGGAAATGATAAAAATAGGTTACTTAGGGATTCAAAAAAGAAGCCTTGAACGCACATGATATAGACATATTACACTAAGTGACCCCCCCAAGAGAAAGATGTGCAAACTTTGTACCCAATAGACATCAACACTTGTATAAACGATTAAGGTGAGCATGGATTCCTAAAATTTGTATCAAGAAAGTGGATAATACCATCTATTCCAACAACGATTGCAAATATTGATAGACCATGCAATGTACTAAAAGAAGTATGGGTATCTCGATGACAATGTACAGAACCTACAAAGAGTGAGTCTATATCCACAAAAATTAGACACACGCCAAGCATGAAGTCACCATTTACAAATGTTCCTCAACAATAGTTCTCTCTCTCAACCTTCTCCCCCTTCTGAACCGTGCAACCATTTCTAAACCCTTAAAATCCCATGGAGGTGAGAGCCTCCACCCATGATACAACCCTCTTTCTCACCTATGTGAGTGTGAGAGTTGCTATCCATGCTTCAACCTACACCTCTCACCAGATTAGAACCTGAGGATTGAGCTACACTTGTGAACACCTATGCTACACTAAGCATTGGCATGATTGTAGGTGACCAACACCCTCGAAACTTGGACATGGGAGAAACTATGACAACGCATGCCGATATAGCCCTTGAAACTAAAGGGGACCCCTGAAGGGCCTCCTTTGTTGGTATGTATGTATGTATGTCTATATATATATGCATGTGTACACACACTTTTTTAGTGAAATCTTATATTTCTCTATGGGAAACTTCAAAAGAGGTGAAAACCCACCATGAAGTACAACAGTTAAAAGATTACAAGTAGGCCCTTGGGAAAAACCAAAAGGCTAAGCAAAAAGTATAGAAAGGAAAATGCAACCCAGCAGGGGGAGTATCCAAAAGGATATCCTCCACAGTGAGATTGTTTATGTGCAAAAACTTTTGCAAAAGAACTACATCACCATCAATAAAGTGAAGATGTTTTTTACCCTTGTGATTCTTCTTGAGATAAGCATGTGTATACACACACACACACACATGTTAGTTAGAATAGGGTGATAAGAATGATGATTGCAAACCATATACCTGGCCCTGATTATCAACCAAAAATACTTTGAAGAACTTTGATCCTCTCTCTCTCTCTCTCTCTCTCTCTCTCTCTCTCTCTCTCTCTCTCTCTTGATGCATGCACACACACACACACACACACATATTAACACTTATTTCATTAATTTTGGACTCATATGTTTACATTTGGACTAGTCCTTAAAATCCTTCCCAAATGAAAAGCTTACTTTACGAAAATGTCATTCAAGAATCAAAAGTTTACTTTCTAGCACTATCATTTCCACACAATACATTTCATAACATCTCTCTACAATGTTGCACTAATAATGCAAAAACTACTATTAGATCCTAATTTTGTATCTCTTGCTTTTAAGAATCGTATTCTTAAATTAAAAAATCCCTTGAGTTATTAGTTTAAATCCATGAAAAACCATGCTCTTGAAGATTCACAAAATTTAAAAAAGGTATACACAAGAGACTTACGAGACTCTTTTTACTTTCAATGTAGAAAACTATAACACTCTTGAATATTCAAGAAATTAAAACTTTTATATAGACATGAGACATGATGGAAGCCTCTTTTATACTCTAAAAATAGCAATAGCTATGCTTGCAATTTTACATTATCATAAGTTTACAAGAAATATTGCTCGGAACAAGTCTTTGTACAAAGGATCTGTTGTGGCCTTTTCAATAATTTATTTTTGCCTTATAGTGAGTTAAGTACAAATGGGCGATCCAAACATGAAAGGATCTATTGTGGCCTTTTCAATAATTTAATTATGCCTTTACAGTGACTTAAGTAGAAATGGGCAATTCAAACATTTGCTTGTTCGAATGTCCTTTTCTACTGTCATAGAAATGAGCAATCTAAACATTTGCTTGTTCGAATGTTAGGTGTCATCTTCATTCACTCTCATCTGACCACCACCACCACCTTCATTCTTTCTCGATACACTACAAGGCATAGGCCCTTTTTCGATGGTTAAGGATCGACATTTAGCGCACGCAGGGTGCTAATCATCAGTATGCAAAGTGGGCTTAAAAGTGTCACTATATAGCGACACTTGCGAGACTTGTATAAGGTTGTTATATAGTGACGTTTTATAGAGAGTGTTTTTTCCCATACCGACCTTTAAAGATAGCTTTACCTAATGAAAAAAAAAATTTCTTTTCATACATGTTTGATCCTTTGAAAGAATAAAAGTACAAGAGCATGTGCATTAAGTTTGAGGCTCATATATTCATGTCCGTGTTTGAGACTTAGCTTCATCTAGTGCACCAAACAAGTCTATCTCCAACTCTATACTAAGTTGATCTCCTATATCATCATCATACTCTGGCATTGTACGTTCACCATAGACTTGATCATCTTCTTCAATAAAGTCGGGTGATTCTTGATGATCGTCATCTTCTTCCTCAATATCATGATCTCCATATTCCTCCCATATGATGTCATTATGCACATCTTCCTCTTGGCTCATATTGTGATCTTCATTTTCTTCTCTAAATCCATCTGGATCAATTGGATCTAGCATTGGTAATGGCATCTCCATATCCACATCTCTATCTTAAAAAATTTGCTTATTTTGTGGTGCAACTTGGATCATGTACCACCATCTTGGATCAGAATGATCCGGATGAAAAACCACCTATATTAAAGATGGGTTCCAAATGCCATCAATTATATGAAACTATGCTTAAGTACATGTACCAATTGATATTTAAAAATGAAAGATTCAATTAATTAAATCATTAGTATGCACCTGCTCACAATGCTTGAGAAGAACAAAGACCATCGTAAATATTTCTAAACCATTTTACATCAAGAATGAAAATACTAAATTGTCTAAAATTAATTTCATAGATTCTGTATATGGTCCCACAATAATCTAACTGCAAGGAGAGAAGATTGGTATCCGAAGCACTTGCTCGGCTATCTTGTGTGAAGTTAGCCATGACTCCACAATCATATGTGACTCTCTTTGAATCGATGTGTTCCACACAAAAATGCCATTGGTATGTCTAGGAGCTCTAGAAATATCAAAGACCCACACTCATGTCCATAAGATCTATAACTCCTCTATCAAAGGTACCATGTACACGGCCTTATACTCGAACATCACATGCATTGCCCCTAAAAATAGAATCCATCATGTCCACCATACCCTCATCATCATCTGGCACATCCAGGAGACTAGACTCCTTCTCAAAGTGTGAAGGTATATGCACACCACCCTCCTCATCCTGTCTCAAGGTTTCATGTAAATATAAGATCTTGTCTCAAGATTTCGTGTCATGTATGCATGCAATATTGATCATGAACTCAAATAGCATTGACTTTCCAATGATCCATCACCACATGCACCACCAATGGTGGGTACTGGTTTGGGTTCCTCCCCATACATCCTTAAGTGGTGCATGACAATATGGCGTTGATGTTGTACTTCTCGCTTGCAATGAGTTCAATGACAATAGAATCTCTTCGAAAGCCACTCTACGCTCCTAAACATTGGTGCATCATCTGACAAGCTTTCACTCATCCCTTCCATCTGCACACCTCCAAAATCGCAACACAAAATGCAATGAAATCCATTAAGATCCAAAAAATAGCCACCCATGAGCTCCTTTTCTCTCTTCTTAAATCAAGTGCCCTAAACTGTCGCTATATAGCGATGCTTTAAGGGTATAAGTATATAGTGATACTTTTAGGGTATAAGTGTCGCTATGTAATAACACTTATGGTTAAGTGTCGCTACGTAGTGATACTTTTAGGGTATGAGTGTCGCTATATAGCAACACTTTTAGGGTATGAGTGTCGCTATATAGTGACACTGGGGGACTAAAACTTGAAACCCCGCGCGATGCCATCTTTAACAACTCTATTACGAGAAAAGTAAAAAACTCTCCTCCCACACTTTCATCCTCTATTCGGCGACCTCGCTTTCCTCCTCTATTCCCCATACTCCTCACCCCTACCAAGCCCCTCTCCCATTGACACTTGTGCTCCCTCTCCACCCTTCTCTCTTTCTACTTGTGTGAAAGGAAGTTTTTCAAGAAGGTGTGTCTCTTTAAGCAATGTAGGTTCATTTTTTATGAGATTTCATTTTGTGAGAGTTGAAGCATATTTCTCCTTACATTGCTAAGCCTATGTGCTAATTTTCATGCTTGACTTTCAGAGATTAAGGACAAAAAACTAGATTTGGTCTTCTCTTTTTGGTATTTCTCTTCCTTCTCTTTCCCTTCCTTTCTTGCTTTCTCCTTATTTGTAGGCTTATGCTTGTCCCCTCAATCCAATCCCTATAGAAAGTTGCTTCTCCAAACTCCTCCTTCCTCTAACTAGTTATTTGAAAATTGGTATGTCTCCTCTCTTTTGTGGGGCCAGTCCATGAAACACTGAGCGAGACTTTTTTAGGTAAAAAAGCGCTTCCTCTTTTTTCCTTTTTTGGTTTCCGTTATTTGCATTGGTCTGCAACTAATGCTTTAAGTGCTAGTTGCAGTGATGGGCGTAGGAACCCTTTCTTTCCCTCTCTTCTCTTATTCCCTCTTCTTTCCCTCTTTTCCTCTTTTCCTCCCTCTTTTCCCCCTCTTTCCCTCCCCCTCTTATTTCCACTTCTTCCTCTCTTTTCTTTTTTTCCCCTCTCTTTTTTCATTCTCTTTTCCCCTCTTCCTTCTTTTTCCTTCTCTTCTTTTCCCCTCTCTTATTTTATCTCTTTCATCCTCTTTTCTCTTCTTTTCATAAGCATATGCATTTGCCTATGCTTATGCATGAGCATATGCTCATATGCTCATATGCTTTTCCCCTCTCTTTTTTCCTTCTCTTTTTCCCTCTTCCTTCTCTTCTTTTCCCCTCTCTTATTTCCTCTCTTTCATCATCTTTTCTCCTCTTTTCATAAGCATATGCATTTGCCAATGCTTATGCATGAGCATATGCTCATATGCTCATGCATAAGCATAAGCATAAGCTTCCTCTTTTTTCCTCTCTTTTCTTCTTTTCCCCTCTCTTTTTCCCTTCTCTTTTCCCCTCTTTCTTTCTCTACTTTCTCTGCTTCTCCCCTCTCTTATTTCCTCTCTTTCATCCTCTTTTCTCTTCTTTTCATAAGCATATTTATTTGTCTATGTATCTCTCTCATAAGCTTATGCTTATGAATGAGCATATGCTCATATGCTCATGCATAAGCATAAGCATATGCTTTCTCTCTTTTTCTCTTTTTTTTCCTCTTTTCTTCTCTCTTTTCTTATTTTCCCCTCTTCTTTTTTCTTCTCTTATGCTTATGCTCTTTTCCCCTCTCTTTTTTCATTCTTTTTCCCCCTCTTCCTTCCTCTTCCTTCTCTTCTTTTTCCTTCTCTTCTTTCCTCTCTTTCATCCTCTTTTCTGTTCTTTTCATAAGTATATGCATTTGTCTATGCTTATGCATGATCATATGCTCATATGCTCATATGCTTTTCCCCTCTCTTTTTTCCTTCTCTTTTCTCATCTTCCTTTCTCTTCCTTCTCCTCTTTTCCCCTCTTCTTTTCCCCTCTCTTATTTCCTCTCTTTCATCCTCTCTTCTGTTCTTTTCATAAGCATATGCATTTGCCTATGCTTATGCTCATATTCTTATGCTTATTCATGAGCATATGCTCATATGCTCATATGCTTTTCCCCTCTCTTTTTTCCTTCTCTTTTGCCCTCTTCCTTTCTCTTCTTTCTCTTCTTTTTCCCTCTCTTATTTTCTCTCTTTCATTTTCTTTTCTCTTCTTTTCATAAGCATATGCTTTCTCTCTTTTTCTGTTTTTTTCCTTCTTTTCTTCTTTTCTCCTCTCTTTTGAAAGGGTAATTTTGTAATAAACAATGTTGTATATCTTCGACATGTATATGCTTCTATTGCTCAGCTCTTTTGAGCGATTTTGTATCACCCTTTTCACAAAAAAAAATTTGTAACAAACAACATTCTTTTGCAATTACTTTAAAAAAAAAATTAGTGGGGCAAAATAGGGCTTGCTGTGGCCCTATTCAGCCCCACTAATGTTTTTTTTTAAGCTTTTGTTAATCGTCGCTATATAGTAACGTTTACCAGTGTCGCTATATAGCGACGTTTACCAGTGTCGCTATATAGTGATGCTTATATAGCGACCGTTCTTTTTCGATGCTTATAGCGATGTAAATACCGACCTTTGCGCCCGTTAAAAAAAACTGTTTAGTGTAAAAAAGGTCGGTATTTTCATCGGAAAAGGGCGCGTGCCTTGTAGTGATATTTGAAAGGTGTTATCATGGGAGTATCATGGGCATTCTTCATTTGCGCTATCTCCTTCTACTTCCTCCTTGGCGAGCAACTTTATGAACTCTATAATATGCAAGATAATTGGTTGCGGTAATTTCATTTTTTCTTCTACATAATACTCCATGTGCTTCTTTGTTTTCTTCGTCCTTGATCTCCAAGATACTCTGACTATTTCTATGGAAAGGTTTGAAATTGCATCATGGTTTGGGACCCATTCCTTTTTTAGACAACTTCTATACAATGTATTGTTATCCTGGTTCTCCTTCCTACCCCTTGACTCATACCATATCGCAGTAAATGTTGTAGCTCTCCTCTGGTTATCCATGCTCACATCCACTACTTTCGCAACCCCAAACTTCATGTTTTCATGTTCATCATCGGATGGTCAAACTATAACAAAACAATGGACATTTATGTCTATTTGTGGCATAAACTCTCTCCTTAGGTCCATAATATGGATGTGGGAGTAGCGATTCAAACTCATTTTCAAAGAGACCACATGCTGGATGCAAGTCATTACAACATTTGGCCAAAATAAAGACCGTTCTGTCTTAATATCATCTTCTCACATTTTTGCAAGGTCCTTTATCAATGTAGGTCTTGCTAATTACAATAGTAGTGTGTTCCTTCCAAGAGGGCTTCCAATCAGGAAATCTCCAAAGCATTTTCTCTTTGTATGTAATAAAAGCTTTTAAGCCTTCTATTTCACCTTTGGCTTTCTCATTGAATTCTTTTATAGGAGCCCATGTTGGATGCATTTCTTTGCTCATACTTAAAGTTAAGAGATAGTAAGTTCTTTAGGTTTCCATTTTGTATCAAGAGAATAGTGTTGCCATTGCATCACTCATTTTTCATCCTTTAATAAAAAGTGAAAATAGTGTGGAGTGCCATGACCTATCAAGGCATCACCACCTTTTTGTATGAAAGGCAGAATAAAGCTCTTCCAATCATACATCCTTTCAACCATTGAGCATACTATTCCTTCCTTGCAACCACCAACTTGCCTCCCACATTTTCTTATCAAGTCATCCATTGTCACAATGTCCTTGTGTTTTAGTTCTCTTGAAACCATGCTAAATACCTGATCGATATCCTCATGTATATGCCCAACCAACAAAATCCCAACTTCAATCTCATTGAAGATTCTATGAGTGATTAGCATTGAGAAAAATCCAAAGAAGAGTATATTTTTATTCTCTCATCCACAATTGTCTACTTGTACTCCCAAAGTTGCTGGTAGGCGACCTTTTTCTGCATGTACATTGTGAATTGCCTTCATAACGGATGTTACAACTTGATTGCTATCATATAGATGCAAGGAATCAATCCATATGTCTACAAAAAACTTAAATCCATGCACTAATACTCCACATAGATGTGTCTTTAAAAAGTATTGTCCTTGTAGCTTAGATGGAGTGTTAACAACGAATCGAGGTAATGTTGTTGTATTTTGATCCATACCATCTACAATAATGCACATGTACTCTTTTGGATGAGAAATCGCTTGCTCCTTCCAAAATGCATATTTTATTTTAGAATGTTGAACAAGTCTATTATGAAATTCTCTCTTTTTTTTGTATGCTTCTTTTTGTTCTGGAGATGTTGCACTCTCAAGTGCTCACTTTAGATCATCACAGTCGTTGCACTTTGACATTTTTTGCCTCTTTGGGATTTTAACATGTCCAAAGCTTTTTTTCCAAAAAGTATACAAAGTATGAAAAGATGCCTTCTTTTTTTGTCAAACCTATCGAAAGATACATTTCTGATAGATGGGGTTGTGGTAAAGCATTTTCATGAATGTAGTCTTTTAAAATTGTTGTTGCTGCAACCATTGAGGCTCTTGTTTTGGGCCTTCCTGTGTTTCCATGAATGTTAAAATTTACTCCATAATTTGCTTTATTAGCCAAACTCCAATATGCGCCATGTGATAATCCTCTAATAATGCGATATGTATTATTGCAAATACTTTTTCCATTTATAAGAGGCCTTATCTATTGTCCTGAACTTTGCCTTCTCTTATCATTTACAAGAAAGCAAGAGAGTCTCGTGAGTAGGTATTCATTTCTTTTGCTCCCTTTCTTTTTCCAGACATGTTCTCTACACCCCTTAATGTCATGTAAGTTAATGGATCACATACATCTACACTTACAACATGGGGATGTCAATATTAATCTCCATGCAAAGGTGGTGCTCAAGGGTCACCTCCTATATATACCGTGCAATGTTTCTCATTATATCATTTCTTAGTCGGTTGCTTGCAGCCATGTAAAAAAGCACGATTTTGTGTTTATATGTTTTCAAACAATTTTCAATCAAAAAAATGTATATACACCTGAAGAGACTTCCATTGACTCGCCATCCTCTCTCAAGCTTCTTATTGGTAATGTCGTCCACCAGCAGTGAGCCAGTGAGGCTTACATAATCACAAGTGGTACACCCGAAGTGACTTCCATTGAATTCTAGTAAGCCAGTGAGACTTACAAGCTACATAATCACGGGTGGTACAATGAGCCAGTTAGCCTTACATAATCCTGGGCATCCGGTGGTACACAATGGAGCATCAGGTGGTACACATTCAGTCAGCCTTACATTGACTTCAACCAAAGAGACTTCCATTGACTATCCTTGCTCTATCTCAAGCTTCTTATTACACAATCAGCAAGTGCTACACCCGAGCTGAGCAAGAGTAGTCACTATCTCTGTCTTCCTCCTCTCTCTCTCTCTCTCTCGCCTAGCAAACCCATGCAAAGATGATGATAACAATCAGAAAATTGGCTTTGGTACGCCCTTCGTCTGCCACACCTCACCAAGTTGTGTGGAATTCCAACATCGACCTCATCGTTCCCCGCATACATACTCCCAATGTCTATTTCTATAAGTCTAATGGATGTCCGAACTTTTTCTCGTTCGACCATCTTAAGGATCCATTGACCCACACTTTGGTAGCATTTTATCCCATTGTAGGGAGGTTGAAACCAAGCCAAGATGTAGGGAGGATCGATACCGATTGTAGCAATGAAGGGGTTTTGCTAGTAGAGGCAACTGCAGATGCATTCATGAGCGACTTCAGTGATTTTACTCCCCGCCTGAGGATGAAGGAGTTGATTCCCAAAGTGAATTATACGGAGGGCCTGAGCAGTTTTCCCCTAAGCATTTCACCCAGCCAACTGCGATGTATTAAAACACCACGTAATGCTTTCCTATATATACTGTGCAATGTTTTTCATTATATCATTTCTAGTTGGTTGCTTGCAGCCATGTTAAAAAGCACGATTTTGTGTTTAAACAATTTTAAATATAAAAAAATGTATGTCCTTAAAAAACCTTGGTTTGGGAAAAGTGGGAATTGCAATTTTTTCAAAATTACTAATATAGTGTTCATTTAAGTAAATAAAATTTAGAATCTTTTGTGTTTAGACTTGCGGGAGAAGTTTGGACCTTTAACTTCTTCTTTTGAGATTATATGCTTTTGGACTTGATATAGAGAGGGATCTTTCTATCATTTTTTTTGTATATTTTTTTTATGGGAGAGACTGTACATAGAATTAAGATTTATATATAAAAAGACTTTAGGTTTTAGATATTTCTAGAGAGGGGATATTTTTTTATATACATAGAGAGGGGGTCTTATTTGGAACTCTGAGAGCTTTATTTTTTGTGTGCATGTTTTTGGGGGAAGGTTGCACATAATATGTATTGTAAAATTTTAGGAGAAAAGGTTGCACATAATATGTATTGTATAATTTTAGGAGAAAGGGTCACACGTGACACAACCTCTGTAAAGAGAATGAGTAACTTGACGCGTCTACGACTGGGCTAGAGACCCACTCCACAAGGTATCAAGGTGGGATCTTAAAAGGGAAGCAGCAAGCTAAGGGTGTCCACTTTTTGTTCACTCCCCAATCCTTAGGAGGTGGAAAAACAAGCTTTTTGGCACACCAAAATGCAAATCTCACCTACTTCCCTATGGATCTCGTAGTTGAAGTCTTCAGACACAACCTCACACATGCTATTATGCACACAGTGGTGGTCTGATCGAAAATTTGATGCACGTACAAAAAATTTCTTTGTGTCACACGGCATGGTTCCAGGGTGGTCACACCTTTGTCATGAACACAAAGTATCATACTAAATTCTAAATTTATCACTCGTTCTAGATTAAATGTTATTGAAACTTTGTAGCTGGTCTCTTTCATTATGAGAGCTTAACTTGACTAATTGGTAATTATTTGAATGATTTATCTAATTATAATTATTATTTACAATAAATAAAGTCATAAAATACATGCATTTTAGTAGCACACCACATTTTCTTAGTATTTTGAATAATTAAAGCAAATCTAATTTGGTGGAAGGTTAGTAAGCACATAAGGGTGTGTGGTTCAATCATCAAATCCCAAATCCAACGATTGGATTTAGGGAGATTGAAGTTTAATTTTTACTTTTACTCCTTAGAGGATCAATAAAGAATATTAAAAATAAATGTAGTAATTCTTAAACATGACCAAACATTTTAAAAATATCAATATTTTTAGTCCTCTGTGTGATGAATAAGAGGAAAAATTTTTGGTTAAATTTGAGTAAGGGAAGGGTACATTATGGCCTCCACAAGTGAAATCTCCCTTTTGTGGGGGAAAAAGGGCCACCCAAGCCTAATACCAAGACAAGGTAGGCTTGGTATTAGGCTTGGTGAGGTAGGTTAGGAGCATCACCGACCCTAGTTGCAAGCCTTTGGAGTGTGCATGTTGCCCATGTGGAAGGCTGAGTCATCTATTTTTACCTTGCCACCATACCACGTTGTTAGACCGCATGGTGCCATTGCCACACATGCTGCCACATCAGCCACATGTGCCACCTCATCATTCCACATCATAGGAACTCTTGGAGCCATGTCATCACACCTTGCGACCTTGGCATACCTCATCAACATTACCACGTCACCAATCCCTCCACCTCACTTTGCCATGTCAATATACCACCTCATGAATGCCAACTCATCATGCCACATCACATTTCCACGTCATGGAAGAGCCTCATATATTCCACACCATATTGCCACATCATCACCATGCATGGTGCCACATCAGCCAAACTATACACATCACGATGATGGCGAGCCACATCATCAACATGCATGGTAAGTTATACATGCATGCAATTTGAGTACGTTAAACATAGAATACCACGATCGAGGTATTTGGAGGTGATTTGAGTGCGTGAAGCATAGAATACCACAATCGAGGTTTATGACCACGATCGAGGTATTTGGAGGTATCCAAAAGTGGCAAAATAATCAAATTGTCATGGTTTATGACCACGATCGAGGTATTTGGAGATATTGGAACTGGAAAAATAATCAAATTATCATGGTTTATCACGTAGATTATTCTCAAATTGCATTAACGAAAATATTAATCAAGATAGGCACATATGTTATGTGAATATTAAACTGAAATAAAATCAAACGATAAAAATATTCAAAATTGACATTGGATTCCATGTATATATAATATGATTAAAATCAACTTATTTGAGTAGACCACAAAAATTAGTTTCAAAACAAAGTCGAACGGAATTTCAGTAGCCAATTATTTTCAATCTTAGCACCTTCTCCACTAATAATAATCAAGAGCAATCTAGTGGATGAGTTCAGGCTCTCTATAAGACACCACGTTTTGGTTCATTTCACCCATTCTTAGCCATTCTTGCCTCCCCATCACTTTGTCACACCTTCCATCCTACTTTCATTGAGAATGGGTTCTCAAAGCCGTAGAGCTAGTAGACGTGAAAGATGTAGGAACCCCCCCCCCCAAATCTCATTGACGAGGAGCGCAATCAGAAGGCTCGCGAGTGCAAGAGAGCCTCTAGAGCTAGAGCTCATGCTGCCACCACCGATGAACCTCCACCTTTGCATCCCACCTCCACCTCCACCCCCACCCCTAGCCCCACCTCCATTGTCCCCCCCTCCACATCCTCATCCACTCCCCTACCTCCAGCCTCTGCCCTTCCCCTAGCCACCGACATTTTACCCTCCACTTCTACCTCTTCCCCCTCCACCCTCCCCCCTCCCCCTCCCCCTCCCCCCCTTCCCCTTGGCACCTCCCTTCCCCCCTCCACCCTACCATCTCCCATTGATCCCCTTGCCCCACCTTGCAGCAGCAGTGTTGCTTCACGACGTGACTTGCTGAAGTCCACTATCCGTCGTCGTACTACCAAGATTGTGTAGTCTTTTTTTAGTGACCTTACACCAGCTTCGCAGTCTGCTCTTATCATGTCCCTGATTGATCACCCTAACTTGGTAGAGTGTAGGAGGCTTGCTGGTCTTGCTGCACATAGAGATAGGGTTGTATGTAGCGAGGTCCTTAGCAGTGTTCGATGTTCCTATGCTTCTATTAAGCATAGGAACTCCAGTGATGCCTTGGCAGCACGTCATGCTATTGTGGCTACCATTAGTAGACCTCAGATGATAGGCCATGTGCATACTGCTTCACGTCTTCTTCAGATTGCACCGTGCACATTGCGAGCAGGCATGATTAGGAGTCTAGAGGATAGTGAGACTAATGCTCTTTGGGCTTCGAGTGGTCGTACACCTCGTAGCAATTGATTTTTGGATGATTCCACTAGGTCCTTCATATATTAATTTTTGGAGGAGCATTGCAGAGCATCCATGGTGTTCAAGAAGGCATTGCAGAAGAGGGTGTCACGTGGTGTGCACATTGAGCATGGTGCATGTTTTTTGGATTGTACCTAGACTGAGTTGTACACTCAATTTGTAGAGGCACACCTAGATTTCAGGATTGGGCAGAGGTCATTTGAGCGATGCAGGCCATGGTTTGTGTGATGCTCTCAGGAGCATGACACGTGCTGTTGTCGCTACCATGTGGATTTTGGATTGATGTATGACGTATTCCGTTCCCTTGATGGTCATAGAGGAGTGGTTCCTACTAGCCCTCATGACTTCATTCATTCCATATTGTCTACATGAGATGGCAATGCTTTATTCCACTCCCTTGATTGTGTGGAAGGTAGGTGTACGTTGTGTGGTGACTTTGCTAGAGTGCCATGAGTTGCACTAGATACCTTGTGACATGCACATGGTTTATTGGTAGCAGTATGAGTACAGTACCCTGACATTAGATGATGGTGCATAGTTGAGGAGGTTGTAGCTTGTGGGGAAGGAGACTCCACATGTTGTATTCATTGACAGTTTTCGAGGGAAGCTATACAGCTACATATGCCACTCGCACGCTGCGAAGTGGGAGGATCGTTAGTTCTGTGCATGTTTGGGGACATTTCCTATAGGGGTGGTTGTCTCAGTGGTGGACTTTGTAGAGAATTATACCTTTGCACCACAGCATGAGATCCACTTGGAGTATTATTTCTCTGAACAGGTGACGTGTGATTGAGTTATTGGTTTTCTTATGGCCTCATTATATTGAATTATTTTGAACAATAGTCATTTTTTTTTCAATGCCATATTGCAGGTTGCTATATTTGTGCACATTAGCTATCGTCATGCACAAGCTCATGTGGATGGCATTGATAGCACCATGGACTCACTTGTCATTGTGTGAGAGTATCACTTCTACATTAGTAATGATCGATCGCATGATGCCCATTTTGTGTAGCATTGCTTCACTTTGCATGATAGTTTCTTGAAGGATCATGGTGTCATATGGCAGTAGCGCTGGATCTGGTCAGACGGTTGTGGTGGTCAATTCAAATCTGCTAGACAGTGTTATTGGTTCTGCAGACATGAGACAGGCATTCTGATCACATGGAGCTACTTCGAGACAGTGCATGGTAAGGGAGAGCATGATGGTGTAGGTGCTTGCATGAAGCGTGCTTTGCGTCGATGCCAGTTGCGTCACAGTGCCGATCACTTCAAGGATGCACATGATGTGGTACAGTGGTGCAGCCAACACTTATCAACTAGTGCTATATCCTCGTTTCAGTCGCATGACGATAGGGTTGTGAGCCAGTATTTTTGGTGCATGGAGATTGGGAGTATTGATCGGCCTAGGCCTTTTGATTGTCGTTCAGTGTCTAGCACTCTTGATTTCCATTCCATCAAGAGCATAGGTGAGTCTCACCCCATGATCTTTTCTCGACGGTTTGCATGTTTTTGCTCCGCATGCATTGATGATGATTGGGGAGGGTGCTCCATGATACCATGGGCTGATCCGTGGGCACGGCAAGTGCTTTCTCCCTTCTAGCCTTTGGAGGAGGTACATGATGATCAGGATGATGATCAGGATGCGGGATTCAATTCCTCTAGAGATTACGACTAGCTTATAGATATGTTGCATATTAGTGATATCTTTGCAATCATTGCTTCGAAGGGCAATGAGGAGGGTGTGGATTATTACTTGTTGTGATGCTCTATGGCGAAGAGTGTGCTGAATGAGGATACAGCGGATGGGCATGGGATGCACTTCGATGCTCATAGCATGATCGTAGGTGGCTACTATTTTCAGCAGATATAGAGGCGTGGTCGTTATATTGAGTTCCAGGAGTACACGGTGGATCAAGAGGCATACATGTATTCTGATCTTGTTGTTGCAGCCATCAAGATTACTTTGAGTCATGTTTGCACTCACAAGGTGACGTCCACTCCACGATGGCACCTTGTAGTGGAGGATCACGAGAGCATACTTGCAACTATTGGCATGAGAGCCGATCCTGAGAAGTAGCACAGAGTGGTAGCAAGCTAAGGGTGTCCACTTTTTGTTCACTCCCCAATCCTAAGGAGGTGGAAAAACAAGCTTTTTAGCACACAAAAATGCAAATCTCACCTACTTCCCTATGGATCTAGTCTTTGAAGTCTTCTGACACAACATCACACTTGCTATTGTGCACACAATCGTATAGTCTGATCGAAAATTCGATGCACACACAAAAAATTTCTTTGTGTCACACGGCATGGTTCCAGGGTCGTCACACGTTTGTCACGAACAAAGAGTGTCATATAAAATTCTAAATTTCTCACTCATTTTAGATTAAATGTTATTGAAACTTTGTAAGTGGTCTCTTTGCATTATGTAGAGCTTAACTTGATTTATTGGTAATTTTTTGAATGATTTATCTAATTATAAATAATTATTTATAATAAATAAAGTCATAAAATACATGCATTTTAGTAGCACACCACATTTTTTTAGTATTTTGAATAATTAAGCAAATCCAATTCAGTGGAAGGTTAGTAGGCACATAAGGGTGTGTGGTTGAATCATCAAATCCCAAATCCAACGGTTAGATTTAGGAAGATTGAAGTTTAATTTTTACTTTTACTCCTCAGAGGATCAACAAAGAATATTAAAAATAAATCTAGTAATTCTCAAACATAACCAAACATTTCAAAAATGTCAATATTTTAGTCCTCTCCATGATGAATAAGAGGAAAAAATTTTGGTTAAATTTGAGTAAGGGAAACGTACGATATGGCCTCCAACAGTTAAATCTCCCTTTTGTGGGGGAAAAAGGGCCACCCAAGCCTAATACCAAGACAAGGTAGGCTTGGTATTAGGCTTGGTGAGGTCGGCTAGGAGCATCACTGATCCTAGTGGCAAGCCTTTGGAGTCTGCATGCTGCCCATGTGGAAGGCTGAGTCATCAAAACCATGCCACGTTGTTAGACCACGTGGTGCCATCTCATCAAGCAGATGTGACATCACTCCTTGCCATGTCACCTTACATTGCCACACGTGCTGCCACATGTGCCACCTCATCATTCCACATCATCAGCCATGTGATCACACAATGCCACCTTGGCATACCTCCTCTCCTGGCCACGTCACCAATCCCTCCACCTCAATTTGCCATGTCAATCTACCACCTCATGAATGCCAACTCATCATGCCACATCATGCCCAGTACCACATCATGACCATGCAAGAAGAGACTATATTACCACATCATGACCATGCATGGTGCCACATCAGCCAGATGTATACACATGACGATGTGCGATGCATACAATACCTCGATCGAGGTACATATGATGGGTGAGGCATACAATACCTCGTTCGAGGTATGTGACCGAGGACACATAGGGATACCTCGATCGAGGTTCATACATACATGCATGCGCAATGCACTAAATACCTCGATCGAGGTATAAGGTCTGATCGCGGCTCTGGGCATAGCAGACCTCTCCAACAAAACTAAGCCAATTAGTATCAATCTTAGCACCTCTCCACCAATAATAATGAAGAGCAATCTAAGAGCAATCTAGTGGATGAGTTGAGGCTCTCTATAAGACACCACGTTTTGGTTCATTTCACCCATTCTTAGCCATTCTTGCCTCCTCATCACTTTGTCACACCTTCCATCCTACTTTCATTGAGAATGGGTTCTCAAAGCCGTAGAGCTAGTAGACGTGAAAGATGTAGGAACCCCCCCCCAAATCTCATTGACGAGGAGCGCAAGCGGAAGGCTCGTGAGCGCAAGAGAGCCTCTAGAGCTCGAGCTCGTGCTGCCACCACTGATCCACCTCCAGCTCTACCTCTACATCCCACCTCCACCCCCACCCCCACCTCCATTGTCCCCCCATGCTCATCCGCTCCCCTACCTCTAGCCTCCGCCCTTCCCCTAGCCACCTACATTTTGGCCTCCACCTCTACCTCTTCCCCCTCCACCCTCCCCCCTCCCCCTCCCCCTCCCCCTCCCCCCGCTCCGCTTGGCGCCTCCCTTCCCCCGTCCACCCTACCATCTCCCATTGATCCCCTTGCCCCACCTTGCAGCAGCAGTGTTGCTTCACGACGTGACTTGCCGAAGTCCACTATCCGTCGTCATACTAGCAAGATTGTGCAGTCTTTTTTTTGTGACCTCATGCCAGCTTCGCAGTCTTCTCTTCTTACGTCCCTGATTGATCACCCTGACTTGGTAGAGTGTAGGAGGCTTGCTGGTCTTGGTGCACGTAGAGATAGGGTTGTATCTAGCGAGGTCCTTAGCAGTGTTTGACGTTCCTATGCTTCTATTAAGCATAGGAACTCCAGTGATGCCTTGGCAGCACGTCGTGCTATTGTGGCTGCCATTAGTAGACCTCATATGATAGGCCATGTGCGTACCGCTTCACGTCTTCTTCAGATTGCACCGTGCACATTGCGAGCAGGCATCATTAGGAGGCAGAGTCTAGAGGATAGTGAGACTGATGCTCTTTGGGCTTCGAGTGGTCGTGCACCTCGCAGCGATCGATTGTTGGATGATTCCACTAGGTCCTTCATACAACAGTTTTGGGAGGAGCATTGCAGAGCATCCCCGGTGTTCAAGAAGGCATTGCAGAAGAGGGTGTCACGCGGTGTGTACATTGAGCATGGTGCATGTTTTTTGGAGTGTACCCAGACTGAGTTGTACACTCAGTTTGTAGAGGCGCACCCGGAGTTCAAGATTGGGCAGAGGTCATTTGAGCGATGCAGGCCATGGTTTGTGCGATGCTCTCAGGAGCGTGACACATGCTGTTGTCGCTACCATGTGGATTTTGGATTCATGTATGACATATTCCGTTCCCTTGATGGTCATAGGGGAGTGGTTCCTACTAGCCCTCGCGACTTCATTCATTCCATATTGTGTACACGAGATGGTGATGCTTTATTCCACTCCCTTGATTGTGTGGAAGGCACGTGTACTTTGTGTGGTGACTTTGCCAGAGTGCCACGAGTTGCACTAGATACTTGTGATGTGCAGATGGTTCGTTAGCAGCAGTATGAGTACTGTACCTTGACATTAGATGGTGGTGCACAATCGAGGAGGTTGCAGCTTGTGGGGAAGGAGACACCACGTGTTGTATTCATTGACTGTTTTCGAGGGAAGCTGTACCGCTACATACGCCACTCGCACACTGCGAAATGGGAGGATCGTCAGTTTCGTGCATGTTTGAGGACATTTCCTAAAGGGGTGGTTGTCTCAGTGGTGGACTTTGCGGAGAATTACACCTTTGCACCACAGCATGAGATCCAATCGGAGTATTATTTCTCCGAACAGGTGACGTGTGATTGAGTATTGATTTTTTCCCCGCCTCATTATATTGAATTATTTCAATAGTCATATTTTTTTTTCAATGCCATATTGCAGGTTGCTATATTTGTGCACATTAGCTATCGTCATGCACAGGCTCATGCACAGGCTCATGTGGATGGCATCATTGTGCGAGAGTATCACTTCTACATTAGTGATGATCGATCGCATGATGCCCATTTTGTGCAGCATTGCTGCACTTTGCATGATAGTTTCTTGAGGGATCATGGTGTCACATGGCAGCGGCGCTGGATCTGGTCAGACGTTGCAGTGGTCAGTTCAAATCCGCTAGACAGTTTTATTGGTTCTGCAGATGGCACCGTGAGACAGGCATTCTGATCACATGGAGCTACTTTGAGACAGGGCACGGTAAGGGAGAGCACGATGGTGCAGGTGCTTGCGTGAAGCGTGCTTTGCGTCGATACCAGTTGCGTCACAGTGCCGATCGCTTCAAGGATGCACATGATGTGGTGCGGTGGTGCAGCCAGCACTTATCCACTAGTGCTACGTCCTCGTTTCAGTTGCGTGACGATAGGGTGGTGAGCCGGTATTTTTGGTGCGTGGACATTGGGAGTCTTGATCGGTCGAGGCCTTTTCATTGTCGTTCTGTGCCTGGCACTCTTGATTTCCATTCCATCAGGAGCGTAGGTGAGTCTTACCCCGCGATCTTTTCTCAACGGTTTGCATGTTTTTGCTCTGCATGCATTGATGATGATTGGGGAGGGTGCTCCATGATACCATGGGCCGATCCATGGGTACGGCGAGTGCTTTCTCCCTTCCAGCCTTGGGAGGAGATACATGATGATCAGGATGCGGGATTCAGTTCCTTTAGAGATTATGACCAGCTTACAGATATTTTGCATATTGGTGATATCTTCGCGGTTATTGCTTCGGAGGGCAATGAGGAGGGTGTGGATTATTACTTGTTGCGATGCTCTATGCTGAAGAGTGTGCTGAATGAGGATACAGTGGATGGGCATGGGATGCACTTCAATGCTCATAGCATGATCGTCGGTGGCC
The DNA here is from genome assembly GCF_047967505.1 of Dipteris shenzhenensis. NCBI lineage: Eukaryota > Viridiplantae > Streptophyta > Polypodiopsida > Gleicheniales > Dipteridaceae > Dipteris > Dipteris shenzhenensis. The sequence continues at coordinate 41,016,393 of NC_141628.1, read as the reverse complement.
ACTATTTTCAGCAGATACAGAGGCGTGGTCGCTATATTGAGTTCCAGGAGTACATGGCGGATCGGGAGGCATACATGTATTCTCATCTTGTTGTTGGGATCAAGATTACTTTGAGTCGTGTTCACACTCGCAAGGCGACGTCCACTCCACGATGGCGCCTTGCAGTGGCAGATCACGAGAGCATACTTGCAACTATTGGCATGAGAGCTGATCCTGAGGAGTAGCACATTACATATCATATTTTTTGGGATCATCAGTTGATTAGATTGATTTTTATTGGGTATCACTAGTTGATTACACTTTTTTGTATTCGATATGTATAGGCTCACTGTGTGACCGTACCATTGTAATTTTCATGGACTCATATTTTGTATTTCACTATGATGGCTGTATACACGTTCATACACATCATTGTATTAGATTCTATTTTTAACATGATGTCCGATGTCTTCTCAATGGGATTTGTTGTGTTTGTAATACAAAAAATTGTTTATTAGTAGTAATGTTGTAATTTGTTTTGTGCATTAGGACATTTTACAAACGTGACTAAGAAAATTCGCGCATGTACTAACGAAATACGCGTGTGGACTTGCTTGTTGGGGATGAAACTTCGCACGACTCTTAGGCCACCCTAGACATACATCCACGCGAGATTTGGTCTGAATTGATTTGGTGTGCGCCACGTGGAAGGTACAATGCGTACATTTTTACAATCCCTACTAGCACTCGTGACTACGTATGAGCTATGGCGCATGTACTAACGAAATGCGCGTGTGGACTTATCTGTTGGGAATGAAACTTCGCACGACTCTTAGGCCACCCTAGACATACATCCACGCAAGATTTGGTCTCCAACTTATTTGGTATGCGCCACGTGGAAGGTATAATGCGTACATTTTTACAATCCCTACTAGCACGACTACGTGTGAGAAATGGCGCACGTACTAACCAAATATGCATGTGGACTTATCTGTTGGAGATTAAACTTTGCACGGCTCTTAGGTTACCGTAGACGTACATCCACGCAAGATTTGGTGCCCAACTGATTTGGTATGCGCCACGTGGAAGGTACAATGCGTACATTTTTACAATCCCTACTAGCACGTCTACGTATGAGCTATGGCGCATGTACTAACGAAATACGCGTGTGGACTTATCTGTTGGAAATGAAACTTCGCACGACTCTTAGGCTACCGTAGACGTACATCCACGCAAGATTTGGTGCCCAACTGATTTGGTATGCGCCACATGGAAGGACAGTTGCGTACATTTTTACAATCCCTACTAGCACTCGTGACTACGTATGAAAAATGGCGCACGTACTAATGAAATACGCACGTGGACTTATCTGTTGGGGACGAAACTTCACACGCCTCTTAGGCTACCCTAGACGTACATCCACGCAAGATTTGGTCTCCAACTGATTTGGTATGCGCCACGTGGAAGGACAAATGCATACATTTTTACAATTTCTACTAGCACGACTAAACCCTAAACCCTAAACCCTGGACCCAAATAAAATATAAATTTATAAAGACATTACATATGCATGAAGATTTTTCCAAGAAACATTCAAGCCTATGGTTTGACCCAATGTCTAAATCTCATAATTCTCTTTAAATATACAAGCATCCTTAATGATTGCATCATCAACACTCCTGATGGGTATGATACTTTGTATAGGCCTTAATGAAAGTATTAGAATTGTTCTTGAAAAGTTTTATGTGGATCAAGTATCTTTTTCATGGCCAGGAATGTGTATTTCCACAATTCTTACCATGCAACATGGATGAGTGTTAAAAATATGCATCGGTTTGCTTCTAGCATATGTGTGTGAGTTTGATGGATATAATACTTTATACAAGTCTTAATACCAATAATACCCTTATCCTTGAAATTTTTTAGTTGATAGGATATAATTTGCATGGTTGGGCACGCGTATTTTCACAATTCTTAAATATGCATCATGCACCAGTGCTTCTAGCATATCTATGTGTGTCTGATAGGCATGATACTTTACATAGATTCAACAAGATAAAAACCCTTATGCTTTCAAGATTTGATGGGAATCAGGCATCAATTTCATTGTTGGGCATGCGTATTTATAAATTTCTTACCATGCATTGTGCATGAGTGCTAAAAATTATGCAACAAAATCAAGTGATGAGTAAAAAGCAACAATGTCAAGCAATAAAGTAATCAAAACAAACAAGAGAAATGAAAGAACAAAAATAAGACAACAAGATATTAAGAAAGCAACGAAGTAAAGCAAGCAAGAAACAAGATGCAATCATATCAAGCAAGCAAGTAATTGGAAAATTTTGGCAGCATCTCCCCTGGGCCGTAGAAAAATCTCATACAGTACTACACATGGGTCCTATTCTGACGCTTAAGCACCGATGTTTAGTGTGTGTGGGGCACTAATCATCGCAGTAACCAAAGCGGGATTTGTTAAGTGTCACTATATAGCGACGTTTAAAGAGTGTCACTATATAGAAACACTTTATTAGACTTGTAAATGGTTGCTATATATAGACACTTATTAGACTTGTGAATGGTCGCTATATAGTGACACTGAGATAGTTTCCTATACTGACATTTTACAGAGAGTGTTTTTCCCCATACCAACTTTAAAAGATAGTTATTCCCAATGACAATTTTTTTTCCCTTTTCATACATGTTTGATCCTTTGAGAGAATAAAAGTACAGGAGCATGTATTATCGTGCAACCGATTTCAAACCCGATCCACAAATAGGACAAGCATGGTACCCACTTGTAACAAGTCCTGCACATGTGCATGAATGTGTTAGTATAAGACATGCATGCGAAAGAGAGTCATAAAATCATAATCCTATATTATACATGTAAAGACACAACCATGTACCTATGCACTCTCCATATCCTGGGTAGTCATGCATGGTCCACATCAAGATACCCCCGACCAAATATCATTTTGGTATGTCTAGGAGCTCTGGAAATATCAAAGACGTGCACTCCTCTCCATAAGATCTGTAACTTCTTTATCAAAGGTGCCATGTACACGTCCATATTTTTGGCCTTGTACTTCCCTGGCACAAGTAGTGCAAGCATGAGGTGTCCCTTCTTTATTGTTAGCCATGGTGGGATATTGTAATTCACTAAGGCTATGGGCCATGTCGACCAAGATGTCGAGTGTAACCTGAAAGGATTCATGCTGTCCATGGCGAGCCCAAGATTTAAGTTGCATGGCTCCCTCACAAAGTCTGACCACTCATTGTGTATGTGCTTCCAAGCTGCACAATCTATGGGAATCCTCAATGTGTCATCAGTGGATTGATGAGATGCATGCCAAGTCATCAACTCCACTATGGATTTGCATCGGAACATGTGCTGTATTCTTGAAATGATGGGAAAGTGTCTGAAGACTTTTACCGATATCTGCTCACCCTGCAAGTCATCTCTACTTCGTTGTTCCTCACACTTCCGACAACTAGCCAAATCTCCATGCTCATGACGAAAGAGAATACAGTCATTACAGCAAGCATGGATGGTATCATAATCCATACCTACCGTTGTTAGCATCTTCTTCACTTCATCTCTTGATGCGAGCATGGTATTTGGTGCAGGAAACATCTTTTGGAGCAACCTATCACAATTCAAACATTCATAGGCTTTGAATAATGATGATTCTCAAACATACATGATGATTCTCACCTCTCTTTTCCCCTTTTCTTTCTCTTTTTCCCTCTTTCAAAGCGACAAAGAAGTCATGTCAATAATCCTACAGCTTAGAATACCTGTAAGACATTGAGCAAGCTTATAATCCTACAACCTGACATTGGGCAAACATTTACAGACTCCTGCATTCTTTCAATTAGAGTGACAAAAGTTTGTATTTGTTTGCTCAATGGTAGGCTATTGAAGCTTCACGTGAAGAAAAAGAGAGGAGGAAAGAGAGAAGAAAAGAGAGGAAAAGAGAGGAGAAAAAAGAGAGAAAAAGGGAGGAGAAAAAGGAGAAAGGAGAGGAGAAAAAAGACAGAAAAAGAGAGGAGATAAGAGAAAAAAAGAGAGAAAGTGAAAAGAGAAAAAGTGGGGATAAAAGAAAGCAAAAAAGAGAAGGAAAGAGAGGAGAAAAGAGAGGAAAATAGAGGAAAAGAGAGGAGAAAAAAGAGAGAAAAAGAGGGGAGAAAAGAGATGAAAAGAGAGGATAAAAGAGAGTCACAATTCAAACATACATAGGCTTTGAATAATGATGATTCTCTCCACAAGTGACGCGTGACAATACGACATTGATGTCATACTTCTCGCTTGCAATGAGTGCAATGGCCTCTCTGTAAGCTACTTTGCACTCCCGGGCATTGACGCATCATCTGACGAGCTTCCACTCATCCCTTCCATTTGCACACTTCCAAAATCATAACATGAGCTACAAGGAAATCTATTAAGATCCAAAAAATAGCCACCTATGAGCTCCTTTTCTCTCTTCTGACAATAAGTGCCTTGAACGATCGCTATATAGCGATGCTTTGCCATGTTCAGTCACTATATGGTGATGCTTTTTGGATATAATGTCGCTATATAGTGACTGACCAATGTCGCTATATAGCAACGCTGGGGGCTTAAACTTGAAAACTTGCACGACGTCGTCTTTCACATCTCTATTGCAAGAAAAGAAAAAATCTCTCCTCCCACCTTATATTCAACGACCTCGCTTTCCTCCTCTCTATTCCCCACTCCTCACCCCTACCCAGCCCCTCTCCCAACACTTGTGCTCCCTCTCCTCCCTTCTCCCTCTCTGCTTCTGTGAAAGGAAGTTTTTCAAGAAGGTGGGTCTCTTTAAGCAATGTAGATTCATTTTTTATGAGATTTCATTTTGTGAGTATTGAAGCATGTTTCTCCTCGTATTGCTAAGGTTATGTGCTAATTTTCATGCTTGATTTTCAGAGGTTAAGGAAAAAAAACGAGATTTGGTGAAAGAAAGAAAACTCACCTCTTCTCTTTTTGGTATTTCTCTTCCTCCTCTTTCTCCTTGTTTGTAGGCTTATGCTTTCTTCTTGTTTGTAGGCTTCTCTAAACTCATCCAATCCCTTTGAAAAGTTGCTTCTCCAAACTCCTCCTTCCTCTAACTAGTTATGAGAAAAAATGATATGTTTTCTCTTTTTTGTAGGGCCAGTCCACGAAACATGTTTCAGGACTTTTCTAGGTAAGAAAGTGCTTTCTCTTTTTCCCTTTTGTTATTTTTGTTATTTGCATTGGCCTACAGCTGATGCCTTAAGCGCTAGCTGCAGTGATGGGTGTAGAAACCCTCTCTTCTCTTATTCCGTCTTCTTTTCCTCTTTTCCTCTTTTCCTCCCTCTTTCCCCCCCTCTTTCCCTCATATGCTCATGCATAAGCATAAGCATAATGTTTCTCTCTTTTTCCCTTGTGCATATGTTTTTCCTTCTCTTATGCTTATGCTCTTTTCCCCTCTTCTTTTTTCCTTCTATCAATCTCTTTTCCCCTCTTCCTTCTTTTATTTTCCACTCTCTTTTTCTCCTCTTTTCATAAGCATATGTATTTGCCTATGCTTATGCTTATGCATGAGCATATGCTCATATGTGTCATGCATAAGCACAAGCTTATGCTTTCTCTATTTTTCTCTTATCCTTATATGCTCATGCATAAGCATAAGCATATGCTTTCTTTCTTTTTCTCTTATGCTTATGCTCTTTTTCCCTCTTCCTTCTCTTATGCTTATGCTCTTTTTCTCTCTTCTTTTTCCCCTCTTTCAATCTCTTTTCCCCTCTTCCTTCTCTTCTTTTCCCCTCTTTCAATCTCTTTTCCCCTCTTCCTTCTCTTATGCTTATGCTATTTTCCCCTCTTTCAATCTCTTTTTCTCCTCTTTCAATCTCTTTTCCCCTCTTCCTTCTCTTATGTTTATGCTCTTTTCCCCTCTTCTTTTTCCCTCTTTCAATCTCTTTTCCCCTCTTCTTTTTCCCTCTTTCAATCTCTTTTCCTTCTCTTCTTTTCCCCTCTTTCAATCTCTTTTTCCCCTCTTTCAATATCTTTTTCCCCTCTTTCAATCTCTTTTCCCCTCTTTCAAACATATGCTTTCTCTCTTTAAATTCTCTTATGCATATGTTTTTTCTTCTCTTATGCATGAGCATATGTCTACTTCTCCTTCTCCTTCTCCTTCTCCTTTCCTTATCTTCTTTTTCCCTCTCTTTTTCTCTTCTTTTCATAAGCATATGCCTATGCCTATGCCTATGCTTATGCATATGCTTTCTCTCTTTTGCTCTTATGCATATGCTTTCTCTCTTTTTTCTCTTATGCATATTTGGTTCTTTTTCCCTCTTTCAATCTCTTTTCCCCTTTTCTTTCTCTTCTTTTCCCCTCTCCTTCTCTTATGCTTCTCCGTCTCTTATGCATATGCTTTCCGCTTCTTACCTGCTCTTGTTTTTTCTTTTTTGTTTTCGTGTTTGTGTCTACATTTGTCCAATCCCACCAAATTAGACATGGGATCATGTCGCATGTTCAAAGAGTATGGAAACCCTCGTAGGAGGATACATCATGATCTCTATTCCCTAGAGGACTTTGATTCCACTCAGGTGATACCTCAATGCGACTGGCCCAACTCCTCTCGAACGTAGCACTGTGACTACCCCTTGGGGAACTCTTTTGCTAGTAGCCCATGGCTTCGTTGGGAGTCCCAACAAGTTTGTTGCACAGATGACCAATGCGGAGGTAGTGATATTCTTCTCTCTGCTATCCCAGAGAACCTCAGCAAATCCCTCTCCTACGCCGATGGCTGGACCCCACTGTCCAGCCATCCTTGAGTGGGATAATGAACCTGAAGAAGGTACCCATATCAATGATGACTCAGCTTTTCCTTGGGACCTTGAAACTGAGGCTGAGAATGCTGAAATTGAAGATCAAATCTTTGACAATGACATAGCCATTCTGCATGCCTTAATGGTTGTCAAACTCCCAAAAATTAAACCTCCAAAGTTGAATAACAGTAGAAGATCCCGCAAGAAAGATGGAGGAAATCATAGAGAAAAGCCAAGGTCAAACACTTCAATGAATTTGAATGAGTCCAAACAAGGATTGTCAATTGTACCTTGCAAAACCAACTCCCTCAAAATCAGAACCACCGCCTCTTGAATGGTCCCTTGAGGGACTGGAAGGAGTATTGTTAGCAAATGAACCCTTACTTGGAAACATCTTCCAATGGAAAAGTTACCCCACAGTTCCCAGCATAAGAAGTTTTGGAAATATAAGCCACATGTGCAGATGAAGCTCGATCAAGAGACTTCAGAAAAAGAAAGTCAAAAAGATCCTAACAAATTGGTAAATGCAACTATGCCACCCGGTACACATGGCACATGTCAGGCTAGTTCAACACCATCAAAGGCCAATCTTCGAGAAGTGCTAGAATACTTCAAGAATTATAGAAATGGCAGTGCACCAATAGCAATGCCAAGACCACTAAGGGAATATGAAGTTCAAGAAACCGATAGCATTGGAGAAACTCCAATCTATGAGGGACCGGCAAAAACACACACAATAAACCTCACCCTTGAAGGGGAGGAAGAAAAACTGGTTTTCATTGGGAAACAGCTTCGATGAGAAGATAAAACCAAACTCAAAGCCCTCCTAATGGAATATTGTGACTCCCTAGCATGGTCATGCAAAGAGATGAAAGGAATTTCACCAAACGTGGCAGTACACATGATACCTATAAGGGAAGATGCTCACCCTAAGGTATGTGGACCTTATCGCACAAATCCTAAGTATGGCACCATGGTTTATGACAAGCTGGAAAAACTCCTAGATGCCAGATTCATCTACAAGATAGAGCACACTGATTGGGTTTCACCCATCGTCATTGTGCCTAAACGCAACAAGAAGCTCAAAATATGCGTAAACTTAAAAAATGTGAATGCCGCCACAATTAGGGATCACTATCCCCTACCCTTCACAGAAACAGTGTTGGAAACGATGGCAGGCTCCGAAATGTATAGCTTCTTGGATGGCTTCAGTGGCTATAACCAAGTGCAAATTGCTCCTAAAGACCAATCAAAAATAGCATTTGCTATAAAATGGGGTATTTTTTGCGTATAGAGTCATGCCATTTGGCTTTTGTAATGCCCCGGCTACATTCCAGCGAGTCATGTTCACAGCTTTCAAGTCATTTCTGAATAAGTATTTACAGGTGTTCTTGGATGATTTGTGAATCCATTCAAACAAAAAAGACCACTTGAAATGTCTTGAAGCAGTACTAATCAAATGCAGGGAGTATGGCATCTCCCTAAATCCAACAAATTCCAGTTCATGGTCACCCACGAAGTTGTTTTGGGACACATTGTCTCTCAACATGGGATTGCCAATTGACATGGACAAAATCAAAATCATCATGGAATTGCCTCCTACAAATTCCAAAGGTGTACATGTCTTTATGGGACATGCCGACTATTATAGCTCGGGGGGGTCACTATGTATAAACCCTCTATATCACGTGCGTTCAAGGCCTATATTTAAAATCCCTTTTCTGTAAAATTTTTCATTAATAAAATGTACCCCTTTTCTATACAAATCTGTAAATTTTTTCCAAAACTATTTTAAATAGTCCCTTATGTATATTTATTTCTGTAAATTTTAGGAATAAAAAATATCCTTCTTTTGAACTCACGTGATCGGGTTACATATGATGAGTGACCCCCCCGAGTATTATAGAAGATTTATTTTGCAGTATGCCATGATAGCTAAACAAGTTTACAAATTATTAGTGGAATTATTATGGACCAAAAAGTGCAACTAAGCCTTTGAGCTTTTAAAGTGGGACCTAATCACCGCACCCATCCTTATATCTCCCAATTGGGATATTTATTTTCATGTTCATACTGATGGATCCAAGTATGCAATTGGGAGTGTGCTTTGCCAACCTGGTGAACATAAGAAAGGCTACCCATTCTACTTCGCCACTCGACAACTCAATGATGCAAAGATCAACTATACCACCACGGAAAGAGAATCCCTAGCAATGGTGAATAGTGTAAAGAAATTTTGGCACTATCTACTGGCAAATGATTTCGTCTTCTACACCAACCATCAAGCATTGCTTTATCTTGTAAACCATCTATCTACAATAGAAAGAATAATCAGATGGCCCCTCTTGCTTCAAGAATTCAACTTCAAAATAGTGGTCTGCAAAAGTGCCCAACACTACATTGCCGATCACATGTCTCATGTCAAGTGGAGAGAAGAAGCCACTGGAGTACAAGACGACTTACCAGATGCCACACTATTTCAAATAGATGTTGTTCTAGAGTGGTGTGGAGATATCATTGGGTACTTAATGGTAGGAAGACCACCCCCTGAAATCTTGGGGGGGTCACTCATCATATGTAACCCTATCACGTGAGTTCAACAGAAGGATATTTTTTATTTCTACAATTTACATAAATAAATATACATAAGGGATTATTTAAAATAGTTTTGGAAAAAATTTACAGATTTGTATAGAAAAGGGGTACATTTTATTAATGAAAAAATTACAGATAAGGAATCTTAAAAATAGGCCTTGAACGCACGTGATATAGAAGGTTTATACATAGTGAACCCCCTGAGCCTGAAATGAAAACAGTAGATGCCAGAAAATTGATTCTAAAGGCTGCACCCTATCAACTCATTGTTGCAGGACAATTGTACAAGATGGGCAAGGACCAGATATTAAGAAGATGTGTAATGCCTCATGAGATCATGCCAATCCTGAGTGAAGTCCATGAAGGCATTGCAGGAGGACATTTCCAAGGGGAAGCCATAGCAAGAAAAGTTCTCCTTGCAGGCTATTGGTGGCCAACACTGCGGGCAGATGCCTATGAATATGTAAAAGGCTGTGATGTATGCCAACGGACTACTAAACCACAACACAAATACTTCAATACCCTAACAACAGGTGTTGCACAAAAACCATTTCAAAAATGGAGGATTGACTGTGGGTCCCATACATCCAGCAGTAAAAGGAACACAGGCATGCTACATCATTGTCGCCCCACTGATTACTTTACAAAATGGGCTGAAGCTAAAGCAATCAGAAAGACAGATGCCACAAGCACAGCAAGATTCTTATATAAAAATGTGATCACCCAATTCGGATGCCCCATTGAAATTGTGTCAGATAGAGGCACACATTTTGTTAATGAGGTAATCCAAGAACTCTTGTCTGGCTTTATGGTAATCCATAGAAAAAGCACACCCTACTACCCCCAAGGGAATGGACACGCCGAATCCACCAACAAAATAATAACACCTATTTCATTAATTTTGGAATTTTCTGTTGTTTTTGGATGAAGCCCAAAAATCCTTCCCAAATGAAAAGTTTACTTTGTGAAAATATCCATCCCAAATCAAAATTTTACTTTCTGAAAATATTCTTCCCAAATCAAAAGTTCACTTTGTGGCACTATCATATTCACATAAAAATCTTATTTTTTCAATCTATACTTTTGCACTAACATGCAAGAATTTGAAATAATCCTATTTTAGAAATTCTAGCTATACCTAAGTTATTTGTTAATTTAATTATTTTTAATATTTTTCCTTAACATGATAAATTTATAAATCCATGTAAGGAGACTTAAATATTTCATGTAAATAACATTGTCACTCGCAATATGCACAAAATTTTTAAAACTTTTAATAAATAGAAAAAAGACATGATGCCATAAGACCCAAGTTTTGTATTGAACCAAAGAATTATAATAGCAATTATAGCTATCATTATATGTTTATGTACTGAGTCATCACCTCCTATGTCAAATGAGAGTCAAAATATGCATTGGATGTCACCCAAGGGTCAAGGCTTGGCAAGACAATAGGGAGTTAATGCAGATGGCACCTGGCAAGGGACTGTCACATTGAGCAATACGACAATGGGGAGTCAATGCAAATGGCATGAATTCAGGCTCTTTAAGAGCAACAATTTAAATTGTAAACATATGTTCAATCTATATCATTTTATACAAAGGGTCCGGCTGAGAGCAACGTCTCTTGCACCTACTAGTCTAATAATATATGATTATAATTGTCAATTGGCTTCTTGCCTAGTACCCAAATAAAATCCTTCAATGGACTTCAATACAAAGCTTTAATCATGGACATTCTTCATTTGCGCTATCTCATTCTACTTCCTCCATGGCGAGCATCCTTAAAAATTCGTGTATATGCAAAATACTTTGCTGTTGTATTTTTATTTTTCCTTCTACCTCATATCCCATGCACTTCTTTGATTCCATTGCCCTTGAATGCCAAGACATTATGATTGTCTCCGTCGAAACTTGTGAGACTACTTCATCATTTGGGACCCACTCCTTCATTATACAATTAGTATACAATGTGTTGTTATCCATATTCTCCTTCCTACCCTTTGGCTCATACCATACCATTGTAAATGTTGTAGCTCTCCCTTGATCACCTCTTTGCACATCAACTACTTTTGCAACCCAAAACTTCACATTCTCAAATTCATCATCCGATGGCCGAACCACAACAAAACATTAATCGACCTCTATATCTACTTGTGGCATAAACTCTCTCTTCTTCGGTCCACAATATGGATGTGGGAGTAATGATACAAATTCATTTTCAAAGACTGGAGCTGGGCACAAATCGTTATGAACATTTGGCCAAAATATATTGCATTCTTCCTTGACATCCTTTGAGCCTCGCATTCTCTCAAGGTCCTTTATTAATTTTTGTGACTTGTTAATTACAATGGTAGTGTGTTCTCTCGAAGTAGGCTTCAAATCAGGATATCTCCGGAGCATTTCCTCTTTGTATGTAATAAATGCTTTTAATCCTTCTACTTCACAATTAGACCTCTCATTGAATTCTTGTATAGGAGCCCATGTTGGATACCTTTCCTTGCTGGGAATTGAAGTTTAGAGATTGTAAGGTTTTTCAGGTTCCCATTTTGTATCATGAGAATACTGTTGCCATTGCATTACGAGTTTTTCATCTTTAAAAAAAAAATGAAAGTAGTGTGGATTGGTATGACTTGTCAATGCATCACCACCCGTTTGTATGAAAGGTAGAATGAAGCTCTTCCAATCATACATTCTTTCGAGCCTCTCACATACTGTACTTTCCTTACGACCACCAACTTGCCTGCCACATCTTCTTACCAAGTCATCTATTGTCTCCACATCCTTGCATTTAAGCTCTCTTGAGATTGTGATAAAAACCTAATCGATATCCTCATGTGTATGCCCAACATACAAAAATCCACATTCGACCTCATTAAAGATTCGATGAGCAACTAGCATGGAGCAAAATGCAAACATGAGTACATTCTTATTTTCTCGCCAACAATTATCAGCTTGTATTCTCAAAGTCAGTGGTAGGCAACCTTTTTCTGCATGTACATTGCGAATTGCCTTCATAATAGACGTTACAACTTGATTGCTATCATGTAGATGCAAGGAATCAATCCATATATCTACAAAGAACTTAATTCCATGCACTAACACTCCACATAGATGTGTATTTAGAAAGTTCTTTCCTTGTAATTTAGGTGGAGTGGCAACAAAACGAGGCAATGTTGTTGTATTCTGATCCATGCCATCTATAATAAGGCACATGTAGTCATCGGGATGCGAAATAGCTTGTTCCTTCCAAAATGTATATTTTTTTCTGGAATGTCGAATAAGGTCATGATGAGATTTTCAGTTTTTTTTGTATAATTCCCTTTGATTTGGACATGTTGCACTCTCAATCGCTTGCTTTAAATCATCACAGACATTGCACTTTGACTTTTTTTGCCTCTTTGGGATTTTAACATATCCAAAGTTCTTCTTTCAAAGAGTATACAAAGTATGAGAAGAAGCCACGGCATCCCCTCTTTGCCTTTGCTTTTTTGCAATAGAGTCATATACTTCAAGCTTTATCAAGCCCATTGGAAGGTGCATTTCAGTGATCGCTTCACCGTTAGGGAGTTTGGTAGATATATGGGGTTGAGGTAAAGCATTTTCATGTATGAAGTCTTGCAAAATTGTTGCTACCCTAACAGTTGAGATTCTTGATTTGGACCTTCTTCTATTACCATGAATGCTAAATTTGTTGCTGCCCTTTTCCTTGGTGACTAAATCCCAATATGTACCCTGGGATAATCCAGTAATATTGCAATATGCCTTATTGCAAATCTTTTTTCCATTTACGAGAGGTTTTACCTTTTGTCTTAAACTTAGCCTTTTATTGCCTGAAGAAAGCAAGAGAGACTTGTGAGAAGGTATTCATTTCTTTTGCTTCCTCTTCTTTGCCAAACGTGTCCTCTACACTCCCTGATGTTTGCAAGATCAATGAAGCGCATACATCTTCGCTTGCAACATAGATATCCCAATGCATTTAACATGTTCTCCTCCTTCATTACTCTCTTCCTCTTTGGTTGCTTTTGTGGATCTGCCTGGATTCGCTTTCTCTTCATGTATATGTATGCCCGTTTTCGTTCCTCATGCATATTGTTATCTGTATTTATGCACTTCTTCTCCTCACATTTGTTTGTAACCAAGCATCCATGATTGGTCGTTGCATCCTTGGCCATATCACAATCAAAGTTAAATACTGAATAATCCTCTGTTCATCCTCGTTTTTAACATACTCTTAGGACCATTCAATGAATTCAATATTCTACGAGAGTATTGAGAACCTTGAAACTCTCCCACTCCTGAGAGAACATCGCTCATTGGGACATCTTGCATGGCTTTCACAAATCCATAATCTTGATTAACACCAGGTTTGTTAATATGCATGAACTCATCCACACTTGACAAGACATCGCTATTGAAACCTTTGCCCTTCTCACTTTGCAAGAATTCATCCACCCTAGAAAAGGCTTCACTTCTAAAATCATTTTGTTTCTCGGAACGAATGAACTCATCCACTCCAGATAAGATGTCACTTCTATAATTGACTACATTGAAATCATCCACATTTGAAGTGATAGAGCTTAGCACATGGGCACGCTTTTTAGGTCCTTTGATATTGTAGTATACCTTGTCTTTATCATTGAAAACCACGTGCCTCTTTCTCATGTTTAAAAATTGCATGCTCCATCTCATATTCTTGCCTACCTCATAATAGGGATCACATAAGGATGTTATGTCATCAACCATACCATCATCAGTGACTTTTAGAATCCTCATCTGTGCAAATGACCATTGCTCCACTTGTTCAACTCCCAATACTTCACCTTTTGCTACAGTCTTATTTGCAAATGATCTCATTTGTAAAATGTCCCCTATAGTAAAATCCAAGGTGGTGCACTTTGTATTCTTAATAATGTCTGTTGCATAAGTCTCATATTTGTCCCATGCTATAAATGAATTGTTGGATATATTGTAAGGCATAAGATCTCCAAATGTTTCCATATCTCCACATTTATACTTTAGCTCAACATGTGTGCTAAGAATCTTTGATATAGTAACTGCCACCTTATCTTCGCCAAGTCTTCGAAAGTGGCAAACTGAATTGGGATCACTGTCATGGATTGTAGCAAATGCAACTACTTCTCTTTTGCTACATAAAATCACATCCATCCCTGGAACAAAATCTATAGCCATCTCCTTTGTGAGAGTCCTTTGCAAGCAAGCTGCAGCAGCAACAATTACATAAATATTATTGTCTTTTTAATAATCTACTCATTTATTATAATTTTTAATTAGTACTTAATTTATTGGTGGGAGAAGTTATCCGATCAACCAGATGGACATGCCACTTTGCATGCAACTCAGTAACACCTATGTTGAGGTGTGTGCAAAGTATCATGCCCATCGGCTATGCTTTGCATGGTATATCACGCATTAAACACCGTTTGTGCCTCAGTGTCATACACAACCATAAAAAACACGATCCTAGGTGTGTTATTCAAACAAGTACTTATCGGATGGGGGCTCCACTTTGCACGCAAGTCAAGTTCAACTAGGTTGAGGTGTGTGCAAAGTATTGTGACCATCAGATATGCGTTGCATGGTCGATCATGCATTATACACCATTTTTCCCCTAGTGATATGCACATATGTAAAAAAACACGCCCTTAGGTGTGTTATATAACCAAGTGCTTATCATATGGGTGTGCCTCTTTGCAAACAAGTTAATACCACCTAGGTTAAGGTGCAGATAAAGTGTTTTACCCATCGGATATGCATTGCATGGTCAATTGAGCTTTAAATACCATTTTTGCCTTAGTGTCAAGCACATTCGTTTAAAAACACGCTCCTTGGTGTGTTATCCGATCAAGTACTTATTCGTTTAAAAACACGCCACTTTGCATGCAACTCAATAACACCTAGGTTGAGGTGTGTGCAAAGTATTGTGCCCATCGGATATGCTTTGTGTGGTATATCACACATTAAACACAATTTGTGCCTCAATGTCATGCACAACCATTAAAAAATACGCTTTTAGGCGTGTTATCCAATCAAGTGCTTATCGGATGGTGTAGTACTTTGCATGTAACTCAATACCATCGCTTTTGAGGCTCATGCAAATTACTATGCCCATTGGATATGCTTTGCATGGTCGAGGAAGAATTAAATACCATTTTTGCCTTAGTGTCATGCACAACCGTCAAAAAACACGGTCCTAGAAGAGTTATTCAAACAAGTGCTTATCGGATTGGGGTACCTCTTTACAAACAAATCAATAATACCTAGGTTGAGGTGTGTGCAAAGTATTATGCCCATCAGATATGATTTACATTGTCAATCATGCATTATACAACATTTTCGTCCATGTGATATGCACTACCGTCAAAAAACGTGCTCCCTAGGTGTGTTATCCAAACAAGTACTTATGGTATGGGAGCATCACTTTGCATGAAACTCAACACCACATAGGTTGAGGCATATGCAAACTATTTTTTCCATTAGATATGCTTTGCATAGGCAATCATGCATTATACACCATTTTTGCCTTAGTGTCATACACAACTGTAAAACACAAGGTCCTAGATGTGTTACTTGAACAAGTACTTATGGGATGGGCATGCCACTTTGCACGTAAGTCAATTCCACCTAGTTTAAGGTGTGTGCAAAGTATTGTGCCCATCGGATGTGCTTTGCATTGTCGATTAAGCATAAAACACCATTTTTGTCTTAGTGTCATGCACAATCATAAAAAAACACGGTCCTAGGTGTGTTATTCAAACAAGTACTTCTCAGATGGGAGCTCCACTTTGCACGCAAGTCTATTTTAACTAGGTTGAGGTGCGTGCAAAGTATTGTGACCATCATATATGCTTTGCATGGTCGATCACACATTATACACCGTTTTCCCCCTAATGATATGTACATTTGTAAAAAAACACGCCCTTAGGTGTGTTATCTGACCAAGTACTTATCGAATGGGTGTGCCTCTTTTAAAACAAGTCAATACCACCTAGTTTGAGGCATAGGAAAAGTATTGTGCCCATCAGATATGCTTTGCATGGTCAATCGAGCATTAAATACCATTTTTGCCTTAGTGTCATGCACATCCATAAAAAAACACGATGCTAGGTATGCTATCCGATCAAGTCCTTATGCGATGGCCACACCACTTTGCGTGTAAGTCAATTCCACCTAGTTTAATGTGTGTGCAAATTATTGTGCCCATCAGATATGCTTTTCATTGTGGATCAAGCATAAAACACCGTTTTTTCCTGTGTCATGCACAACCATAAAAAAACACGGTCCTAGGTGTGTTATTCAAACAAGTACTTCTCAGATGGGAGCTCCACTTTGTATGCAATCCATTTCAACTAGGTTGACGTGCATGCAAAGTATTGTGACCATCGGATATGCTTTGCATGGCTGATCACACATTATACACAATTTTTCCCTAGTGATATGCACATCCGTAAAAAAACATGCCCTTAGGTGTGTTATACAACCAAGTACTTATCGGATGGGTGTGCCTCTTTGAAAACAACTCAATAACACCTAGGTTGAGGCATAGGAAAAGTATTGTGCCCATCAGATATCCTTTGTATGGTTGATCAAGCATTAAATACCATTTATGCCTTAGTGTCACGCACATCCATAAAAAAACACACTGCTAGGTAGGTTATCCGATCAAGTAGTTATGCGATGGGTGTGCCACATTTCATGTAAGTCAAGTCCAGCTAGTTTAAAATGTGTGCAAAGTATTGTGCCCATTGTATATGCTTTGCATTGTCGATCGAGCATAAAACACCATTTTTGCCTTAGTGTCATGCACACCCATAAAAAAACACGGTCCTAGGTGTGTTATTCAAACAAGTACTTATTGGATGGGGGATCCACTTTGCACGCAAGTTTGTTTCAACTAGGTTGAGGTGCATGCAAAGTATTGTGACCATCGGATATGCTTTGCATAGTCGATCATGCATTATACAATGTTTTTCCTGTAGTGATATGCACATCCACAAAAAAACACGCCCTTATGTGTGTTATCTAACCAAGTACTTATCGGATGGGTGTGCCTCTTTGAAAACATGTCAATACCACCTAGGTTAAGGCATAGGAAAAGTATTGTGCCCATCGAATATGCTTTGCATGGTCGATCGAGCATTAAATACCATTTTTGCCTTAGTGTCATGCACATCCGTAAAAAAACACGGTGCTAGGTTTGTTTTCCAATCAAGTACTTATGGGATGGGCATGCCACTTTGCATGTAAGTCAATTACACCTAGTTTAAGGTGTGTGCAAAGTGTTATGCCCATCGGATATGTTTTGCATTGTTGATCAAGCATAAAATACCATTTTTGCTCTAGTGTAATGCACAACCATAAAAAAACACGGTCCTAGGTGTGTTATTCAAACAAGTACTTATCGGATGGGGGCTCCACTTTGCATGCAAGTCTGATTCAACTAGTTTGAGGTGCGTGCAAAGTATTGTGACCATTGGATATGCTTTGCATTGTTGATCACGCATTATACACCGTTTTTTCGGTAGTGATATGCACATCCGCAAAAAAACACGCCCTTAGGTGTCTTATCGGATGGGTGTGCCTCTTTGAAAACATGTCAATACCACCTAGTTTGAGGCATAGGAAAAGTATTGTGCCCATCGGATATGCTTTGCATGGTCGATCGAGCATTAAATACCATTTTTGCCTTAGTGTCATGCACATCCGTAAAAAAACACGGTGCTAGGTATGTTTTCCGATCACATGCCACTTTGCATGTAAGTCAATTACACCTAGTTTAAGGTGTGTGCAAAGTGTTATGCCCATCGGATATGCTTTGCATTGTCGATCAAGCATAAAATACCATTTTTACTCTAGTGTAATGCACAACCATAAAAAAACGCGGTCCTAGGTGTGTTATTCTAACAAGTACTTATCAGAAGGGGGATCCACTTTGCATGCAAGTCTATTTCAACTAGTTTGAGGTGTGTGCAAAGTATTGTGACCATTGGATATGCTTTGCATGGTTGATCACGCATTATACACTGTTTTTCCATTAGTGATATGCACATCCGTAAAAAAACACGCCGTTAGGTGTGTTATCTAACCAAGTACTTATCAGATGGGTGTGCCTCTTTGAAAACATGTCAATACCACCTAGTTTGAGGCATAGGAAAAGTATTGTGCCCATCAGATATGCTTTGTAGGGTCGATCGAGCATTAAATACCATTTTTGCCTTAGTGTCATGCACATCCGTAAAAAAACACGCTACTAGGTATCTTATCCGATCAAGTACTTATGGGATGGGCATGCCACTTTGCATGTAAGTCAATTACACCTATTTTAAGGTGTGTGAAAAGTGTTATGCCCATCGAATATGCTTTGCATTGTCGATCAAGCATAAAACACCATTTTTGCTCTAGTGTAATGCACAACCATCAAAAAACACAGTCCTATGTGTGTTATTCAAACAAGTACTAATCGGATGGGGGCTCGACATTGCACGCAAGTCTCTTTTGACTAGGTTGACGTTCATGCAAAGTATTGTGACCATTGGATGTGCTTTGCATGGTCGATCATGCATTATACACCATTTTTCTTATAGTGATATGCACATCCGCAAAAAAAACACACCCTTAGGTGTGTTATCTGACCAAGTACTTATCGGATGGGTATGCCTCTTTGAAAACATGTCACTACCACCTAGGTTGAGGCATAGGAAAAGTATTGTGCCCATCGAATATGCTTTGCATGGTTGATCGAGCATGAAATACCATTTTTGCCTTAGTGTCATGCACATCCGTAAAAAAGCACGCTGCTAGGTATGTTATCTAATCAAGTACTTATGGGATGGGTGCCACTTATCATGTAAGTCAATTCCACCTAGTTTAAGGTGTGTGCAAAGTATTGTACCCATCGGATATGCTTTGCATTGTCGATCAAGCATAAAACACCGTTTTTGCCTTAGTGTCATGCACAACCATAAAAAAACACGGTCCTAGGTGTGTTATCTGACCAAGTACTTATCGGATGGGTGTGCCTCTTTGAGAACATGTCAATACCACCTAGGTTGAGGCATAGGAAAAGTATTGTGCCCATCGGATATCCTTTACACTGTCGATCGAGCATTAAATACCATTTTTGCTCGTGTCATGCACATCCTTAAAAACACGCTACTAGGTATGTTATCCGATCAAGTACTTATGGGAGCGGCACGCCACTTTGCATGTAAATTAATTCCACCTAGATGAAGTTTTATGCAAAGTATTGTGTCCATCGGATATGCTTTGCATTGTGGATTAAGCATAAAACACCGTTTTTGCCTTAGTGTCATGCACAACTATAAAAAAATACGGTCCTAGGTGTGTTATTCAAACAAGATGGGGGATGGTCGATCATGCATTATCCACCATTTTTCCCGTAGTGATATGCACATCTGCAAAAAAAACATGCCCTTAGGTATGTTATCTGACCAAGTACTTATCGGATGGGTGTGCCTCTTTGAGAACATTTCAATACCACCTAGGTTGAGGTGTAGGAAAAGTATTGTGCCCATCCGATATCATTTGCATGGTCGATCGAGCGTTAATTACCATTTTTGCTCTAGTGTCATGCACATCTGTAAAAAAACACGTTGCTAGGTATGTTATCCGATCAAGTACTTATGGGATGGGTGTGCCACTTTGCATATAAGTCAATTCCACCTATTGAATGTGTGTGCAAAGTATTGTGCCCATCGGATATGCTTTGCATTGTCAATCAAGCATAAAACACCGTTTTTGCCTTAGTGTCATGCACAACCATAAAAAAACACGGTCCTAGGTGTGTTAACTATTCAAACAAGTACTTCTCAGATGGGGGCGCCACTTTGCACGCAAGTTCATTTCAACTAGGTTGAGGTGCGTGCAAAGTATTGTGACCATCGAATATGCTTTCCATGGTCGATCATGCATTATCCACCGTTTTTCCCATAGTGATATGCACATCCGCAAAAAAACACACCCTTATGTATGTTATCTGACCAAGTACTTATCGGATGGGTGTGCCTCTTTTTGAACATGTCAATACCACCTAGTTTGAGGCATAGGAAAAGTATTGTGCCCATCGGATATGCTTTGCATGGTCGATCGAGCATTAACTACCATTTTTGCCTTAGTGTCATGCACATCCGTAAAAAAACACGCTGCTAGGTATGTTATCCGATCAAGTACTTATGGGATGGGCGGTCCACTTCGAATGTAAGTCAATTTCTCTTAGTGTAAGGTGTGTCCAAATTATTATGGCCATCGGATATGCTTTGCATTGTCGATCAAGCATAAAACACTGTTTTTGCCTTAGTTTCATGCACAACCATAAAAAAACACGGCCCTAGGTGTATTATTCAAACAAGTACTTCTCAGATGGGGGCTCCAATTTGCACACAAGTCCATTTCAACTAGGTTGAGGTGTGTACAAAGTATTGTGACAATCGGATATGCTTTGCATGGTCGATCATGCATTATCCACCGTTTTTCCCATAGTGATATGCACATCTGCAAAAAAACACGCCCTTAGGTATGTTATCTAACCAAGTACTTATCGGATGGGTGGGCCTCTTTGAGAACATTTCAATATCACCTAGGTTGAGGCATAAAAAAGTATTGTGCCCATCGTATATCCTTTGCATGGTCAATCAAGCATTAAATACCATTTTTGCTCATGTCATGCACATCCATAAAAAAACACGCTGCTAGGTATGTTATTCGATCAAGTACTTATAGGATGGGTGCTCAACTTTGAAAATAAGTCAATTTTACCTAGTTTAAGGTGTGTGAAAATTATTATGCCCATCGGACATGCTTTGCATTGTCGATCAAGCATAAAACACCATTTTTTCCTTAGTGTCATGCACATCCGTAAAAAAACACACTGCTAGGTATGTTATTCGATCATGTACTTATGGGATGGGTGCTCCACTTTGCATTCAAGTCATTTTAAACTAGGTTGAGGTGTGTGAAAAGTATTGTGATCATCAGATATGCTTTGCATGGTCGATCACGCATTATCCACCATTTTTGCCATAGTGATATGCACATCCGCAAAAAAACACGCCCTAAGGTATGTTATTTGACTAAGTACTTATCGGATGGGTGTGCCTCTTTGAGAACATTTCAATACTACCTAGGTTGGGGCATAAGAAAAGTATTGTGCCCATCGGATATCCTTTGCATGGTTGATCGAGCATTAAATACCATTTTTGCTCTAGTGTCATGCACATCCGTAAAAAAACACGCTGCTAGGTATGTTATTTGATCAAGTACTTATGGGATGGGCGCTCCACTTTGCATGTAAGTCAATTTCACCTAAATTAAGGTGTGTGCAAAGTATTATACCCATCAGATATGCTTTGCATTGTCGATCAAGCACAACCATAAAAAAACATGGTCCTAGGTGTGTTATTCAAACAAGTACTTATCGGATGGGGGCTCCACTTTGCACCCAAGTCAAGTTAAACTAGGTTGACGTGCATGAAAAGTATTGTGACCATTGGATATGCTTTGGATGGTTGATCATGCATTATACACCGTTTTCCCCCTAGTGATATGCACATACGTAAAAGAACTCACCCTTAGGTGTGTTATCCAACCAAGTACTTATCTGATGGGTGTGCCTTTTTTTAAACAAGTCAATAACACCTAGTTTGAGGTGCAAGTAAAGTATTGTGTCGATAGGATATGCATTGCATGGTCGATCCTAGGTGTGTTATCGGATCAAGTACTTATCTGACAGACACACCACTTTTCATGCAACTCAATAACACCTAATTTGAGGTGGGTGCAAAGTATTGTGCCCATCGGATGTACTTTGCATGGTATATCACGTATTAAACTCCGTTTGTGTCTCAATGTCATGCGCAACCATTTAAAAACACGCTTTTAGGTGTGTTATCCAACCAACTGCTTATCGGATGGGTGTATCACCTTGCATGCAATGCAATACCACAATTGTTGAGGCTTATGCAAAGTATTGTGCCCATCGGATATGCTTTGCATTGTTGATCAAGCATTAAACACCATTTTGGCCTTAGTGTCATGCACAACAGTCAAAAAACGCGGTCCTAGATGTGTTATTCGACTAAGTACTTATGGTATGGGCACGCCACTTTGCATGTAAGTCAATAACACCTAGGTTGAGATGTGTGCAAAGTATTGTGACCATCGAATATGTGTTTCATTATCGATCAAGCATAAAACAACGTTTTTGCCTTAGTGTCATGGACAACCACTAAAAAGCATGGTCCTCGATGTGATATTCAAAAAAGTACTTGTCGGATGGGGGAGCCACTTTGTAAGAAAGTCAATTTCAACTAGGTTTATGTGCATGCAAAGTATTGTGTCTATCGGTTATGCTTTGCATGGGGGATCACACATTATACATCATTTTCCCCCTAGTGTTATGCACATCTGTCAAAGAACATGCTCTTAGGTGTATTATCATACCAAGTACTTATTGAATGGGAATTCCACTTTGCATGGAACACCATACCACCGCTTTTGAGTCATGTGCAAAGTATTGTGCCCATCGGATATGATTTGCATGGTAGATTGAGTATTAAATTACTATTTTTGCCTTGGTGTCATGCAGAACCGTCAAAAAACACGATCCTAGTTATGTTTTTCAAATAAGTACTTACTGGATGGGGATGCCACTTTGCACACAAGTCAATACTGCCTAGGTTAAGGAACGTGCAAAGTCTTGTGTCCATTGGATATGCTTTGCATAGTCGATTGCACATTATACACCATTTTGTTCCTAGTGTTATGCACAATCGTCATAAAATACGTTTGCAGGTGTGTTATCCGAACAAGTACTTATGGGATGGGTGCACCACTTTGTTTGCACATCAATACGACCTAGATTGAGGCGTGTACAAAGTTTTGTGCCCATCAGAGAAATGTAGATGCGATAATATTAGCAAATTCTCGGTATGTGTATATGTGTGTGTGTGTGGCAAACAATTTTGATACAACAAAGTAAACACCTCGTGCACAAATCATGCACTTCATACCTTGAGTATTGTGTTAAAATAAAGGCTGAAATAAGCTTGTTGATGAGGATAAATATGCCCTTGAATAAAAGCACAGTTGTTGTATGACCACGATAGGATTGCTTTGACACCTGTGATTTTGCCCACATGTAAGTTTGCAAATAGTATAAAAAATCGTATAATAATATATTAATAGTTTGCAAATGTGTATAGCAAGTGAGTAATGGGAAGTGGAAGTGGGAGTGAGGAGGGAAGAGTGGAATGGGAGAGGGGAGGTAATAGGGGTGTATGATAATAAGTATAAAAAATAGTATAATAATATATTAATAGTTTGCAAATGGCAAGTGAGTAATGGGAAGTGGAAGTGAGAGTGGGGAGGGAGGAGTGGAATGGGAGAGGGGGAGATAATAGGAGAGTATGATAATAAGGGAGTGAAATGAGTGAGGGGAGTTAATAGGGGATGAAAAAGAGGAGGGTGAGATGGGGAAATATGGGATTTTGGAAAATGGAAGGGTGGGATGGGGAAATGGGAGGAGTATGGGACATGGTGGAAATGTGGGATGGGAGTGGTGGCAATGGGGGAGGAAGAAGAAATGGGTGGGGGGAGGGCCAGTGGAAGATTGGGATGAGGGATGGGGGTCCAATGGGAGAGGGGGAGTAATGGGAGCAAATGGGAGAGGGGAGGAATGGAAAGCCAACAGGAGAGAGGGGAGGAATGGAAAGCCAATAGGAGAGGAGGAGGAAAACCTAGTTTTTCTTATATATAGTCTTCCTTCTTCATTCATTCTCCCCTCATTTTATTCATTGAAGCAAGAAAGAAGGACGAGCAAGAAAGCAAGGAAGGAAGAGCAAGAAAGCAAGAAAGAGCAAAGTTACAAACTTTTTCCAGGTACTTGTAAATTTTTTTGATTAATTCTTTATCTAAGTTTTGTAGATTTGTTTTTTTTTAATTTGAAGAGAGAGAAAGAAAGAAAGAGAGAGAGAAAGTTTAGAGAGAAGGAGAGGAGCCTTGGGGGCCGCGGCCTCTAGGAGGAAGAGGGAAGTGGAGGGGGGAGAGAGAGGGAGGAAAGGAGGGAGGGAGGAGAGAGAGAGGGGGTTATGAGAGAGAGGTGAGAGGAACTAGAGAGAGAGAAAATTTAGAGAGAAGGAGAGGAGCCTTGGGGGCCGCGGCCTCCAGGAGGAAGAAGGAAGTGGAGGGGGGAGAGAGAGGGAGGAAAGGAGGGAGGGAGGAGAGAGAGAGGGGGGTATGAGAGAGAGAGGTTTGAGAGGGAGGTGGGGGGATGGAGGGGTGGAGGGGGGAGAGAGAGGGAGGAAAGAAGGGAGGGAGGAGGCAGCGGGAGGGGGAGGCGGTAGAGGGAGGCGACAGGAGGGGGGAGCAGAGAAGGAGCTGAGGGGGCGGCGGTAGGGGGAGGCGGCGAGAGGGGGAGGCGGCGGCAGAGGGGGGATGGAGGGGGGAGAGAGAGGGAGGAAAGGAGGGAGGGAGGAGGCGGCAGGAGAAGGCGGCGGTAGGGGGAGGCGGCAGGAGGGGGGAGCAGAGAAGGAGGTGAGGAGGCAGCGGTAGGGGGAGGCGACGGGAGGGGGAGGCAGCAGTAGAGTGGGGATGGAGGCGGCGGCAGAGGGAGAGTTGGGGGGATGGAGGGGTGGAGGGGGGAGAGAGAGGGAGGAAAGGAGGGAGGGAGGAGGCGGTGGGAGGGGGAGGCGATAGGGGGAGGCGGCGGGAGGGGGGAGCAAAGAAGGAGGTGAGGGGGCGGCAGTAGGGGCTGAGCGGGGCTGAGAGAGGGAGGGCAGCATAGAGAGGGAGGGAAGAGAGAGAGAGAGAGAGAGAGAGAGAGAGAGAGAGAGAGAGAGAGAGAGAGAGAGGTCCTGGTGGCCACGGCCCCCAGGGTGAGAGGAGTGAGGAAAGGGAGGAGAGAGAGAGAATGAGGTGAGGGAGAGAGAAAAAGAAGTGAGGAGAGGGAAAGAGAAGTGAGGAGAGGGAGAGTAGAGAGAGAAAGTGAGGGAAGAGAGGGGAGTGAGGAGACAGAGGAGAGAGAAGGAGGAGCTTTGGCGACCGCAGCCCCAGGGGTGAGAGGAATGAGTGGAGGGAGGAGAGGATAGAGAGAGAAAGTTAGTGGAGGGAGGGGAGTGAGGGAAAGGGGAGGGGAGGAGAGAGAGATAGGAGAGGAGAGAGAGACAGAGGAGTGAGGGGACAGAGAGGAGAGAGAGAAATTGAGGGAAGAGAGAGGATAGAGAGGAAGGGGAGAGAGAGAGAGAGAGAGAGAGAGAGAGAGAGAGGTCCTGGTGGCCACGGCCCCCAGGGTGAGAGGAGTGAGGAAAGGGAGAGGAGAGAGAGAGAATGAAGGGAGGGAGAGGAGGGAGAGAGAAAGAGAAGTGAGGAGAGGGAGAGTAGCGAGAGAAAGTGAGGGAAGAGAGGGGAGTGAGCAGACTGAGGAGAGAGAAGGAGGAGCCCTGGCAACCGCAGCCCCAGGGGTGAGAGGAATGAGTGGAGGGAGGAGAGGATAGAGAGAGAAAGTGAGTGGAGGGAGGGGAGGGAGGGAAAGGGGAGGGGAGGAGAGAGAGATAGGAGAGGAGAAAGAGACAGAGGAGTGAGGGGAGGGAGAGGAGAGAAAGAACTTGAGGAAAGAGAGAGGATAGAGAGGAGAGAGAAGGAGGAGCCTTGGTGGCCGCGGCCTCAGGTGAGAGAAGTGAGAGGAATGAGGGGAGGAGAGAGAGAGAGAGAAAGTGAGGGGAGGGTAGGTGAGAGAAGTGAGAGGAATGACGGGAGGAGAAAGAGAGAGAAAGTGAGGGGAGGGTAGGAGAAGGGGAGGAGAGGAGAGATAGATAGAAGGTGAGAGAAGTGAGAGGCATGAAGGGAGGAGAGAGAGAGAGATAGAGAGAGAGAGAGAGAGAGAGAGAGAAAGTGAGGGGAGAAGAGGGGAGAGAGAGAGAAGCCCTGGCGGCCGCGGCCCCTAGGGATAAGAGGAGAGTGAGAGGAGTAAGGGAGGGAGAGGTGTGAGAGCAAGGAGGGAAGGGGAGGGGAGGAGAGAGAGAGAGAGGAATCCTGGGGGCCATGGCCCCCAGGTGAGAGAAGAGGGAAGAGAGTGGAGAGGTGAGTTAGAGTGGAAGACATGCGAATAGAGAGAGAAGAGAGGTGAGAAGACGTGATGGAGAGGGAAGGTACGCGACTAGAGAGAGAGGGGTGAGAAGACGTGATGGAGAGGGAAGGTACACTACTAGAGAGAGAGGAGAGATGAGAAGACTTTAGGGAGAGGGGAAGGTACGTCACTAGAGATAGAGAGAGAGAGAGAGAGCCCACTACATAGAGAAGAGGAGAGGACTAGAGGGAGAGAGGTCAAATTCTTACAACTAAGAGTAGAACGACCCACGAGCAAGAGTGATAAACAAGAGCCTACCACGAGCAAGAGCGACAAATAAGAAGCGACGTACGAGAAGAATGAAGATGGACGTATGAGAAGAATGTCGAACACAAATCGTACCAAGAAGAATGTTGAACACAAATTTGAATTCAAATTTATCTAGAAGAATGAATTCAAATTTCCCTCTCTTTTTTTAAAATTCAAATTTATTCATGAGTGGGAGGAGTGGGCTAGTTTTTCTTATATATACTCTTCTTTCCATTCATTCATTCTCATTCTCCCCTCATTTCATTGAAGCAACCAAGAGCAGGAGACCAAGGATAAGCGGAGCCTTACTTTGTTCACTTTTTCCAAGTACTTGCAATTCTTTTTCTTTACTCGCAATTCTACAATTCTTCTTGTAATTCTTTTTCTTTACTTACAATTCTTTTTCAATTAGTTTCTTGTTAGAGTTTTTGAGTTCTATTTCAATTAATTTAGTATTGAAATTTGTGTTCTAAATTTGAAAAGAGAGATAGAGAGAAAGCGAGAGCTAGAGAGAGAGAGACAGAGAGAGAGTGAGAGAGAGAGAGCAGGAGATTAAGAGAGAAAAGAAAGGAGTGAGAGAAAGTAGGAGAGAGAGTGAGAGTGAGAGTGAGAGAGAGAGAGAGAGAGAGAGAGAGAGAGAGAGAGAGAGAGAGAGTGAGTGAGTGAAAACTCAAAGAGTAAAAGAGAGAGAATGAAAACTCCTGGCGGCCGTGGCAGCGAGAGGAGGGGGTTTTTTCAATAGGCATTACAGTTATTTTTAAATTAGTTTCTTATTTGAGTTTTTGAGTTCTATTTCAATTAGATTCTTATTGAAATTTGAGTTTGTAAATTTGAAAAGAGAGAAAGTGAGAGAGAGAGAGAGAGAGAGAGAGAGAGAGAGAGAGAGAGAAGAGGAGAGGGGAGGTGGAGAAGGAGAGAGAGGGAGGGAGATTAGGAGAGAGGGAGGGAGAGAGAGAGAGAGAGAGAGAGAGAGAGAGAGAGAGAGAAAGAAAGAAAGAAAGAAAGAGAAGGAGAGAGAAAGAGCGATTAAGAGAAAGATGAGGGGAGGAAGAGAAAGAGTGAAAGAGAGTAGGGAGAGAGAGAGATTAAGAGATAGAAGAGGGAGGAGGGAGAGAAAGAGAGAGAATGAAAAGTCTTACCACCAGAGGAGAGAGTAGAGAGTAGGGAGGGAGCTAGAGAGTAAAGAGTAGAGAGTAGGGAGGGAGCTCCTAGAGAGAACAGAGTAGGAAGGGAGCTCCTGAGGAGGGGAGAGAGAGAGAGAGAGAGAGAGAGAGAGAGAATGAGAAATGAGAGAGAATAGGGAGGGAGAGAAAGAGTAGGGAGGGAGCTCCTAGAGAGAACAGAGTAGGAAGGGAGCTCCTGAGGAGGGGAGAGAGAGAGAGAGAGAGAGAGAGAGAGAGAGAATGAGAAATGAGAGAGAATAGGGAGGGAGAGAAAGAGAGAGGAGAGAGGGAAAGAGAGAAATTAAGAGAGAGAAGAGGGGCTCTTGGCGGCTATGGCTGCCAAAGGGAGAGAGTAGAGAGTAGGGAGGGGGAGAGAGAGATAGAGAGATAGAGAATGAGAAATGAGAGAGAAGAGTAGGGAGGGAGAGAGAGAGAGAAGAGAGAGGGAGAGAGAGAGAGGTTCAGAGAGAGAAGAGGGGCTCCTTAAATGAGAGAGAATAGTAGGGAGGGAAAGAAAGAGAGAGAGGAGAGAGGGAGAGAGAGATTAAGGGAAAGAAGAGGGTCTCCTGGTGGCCATGGCTGCTAGAGGAAGGGAGAGAGTAGGGAGGGAGAGGGAGAGAGAGAGAGAGAGAAAAATGAGAGAGAAGAGAGGAGGGAGACTGAGCGAGAGAGAGGGAGAGAGAGAGGGAGAGAGAGAGAAAGAGAGAGAGGGAGAGAGAGAGAATGAAACTTTTGGCAGCCGTGGCTGCCAGAGTGAGGGAGAGAGTAAGGAGGGGGGAGAGAGAGAGTAGGGAAGGAGAGGGAGAGAGAGAGAGAGAGAGAAATGAGAGAGAAGAGAGGAGGGAGACTGAGGGAGAGATAGAGGGAGAGAGAGAAAGAGAGAGAGGGAGAGAGAGAGAGAATGAAACTTCTGGCAGCCGTGGCCGCCAGGGGAGGGAGGGAGGGAGAGAGAGAGAGAGAGAGAGAGAGAGAGAGAGAGAATGAGAAATGAGAGAGAGGGAGAGAGAGAGAATGAAACTTCTGGCAGCCAAGGGAGGGAGGGAGGGAGGGAGGGAGAGAGAGAGAGAGAGAGAGAGAGAGAGAGAATGAGAAATGAGAGAGAAGAGGGGAGGGAGAGAAAGAGAGATTAAGAGTGAGAAGAGGGATAGAGGAGAGAGAAAAAGGGAGAGAGGGAGGGCGGGAGGGAGGAAGGGAGGGAGAGATAAAGAGAGAGAATTGAGAGAGAGAGAGAGAGAGAGAGAGAGGGAAAGAATGACAAATCCTAGCGGCCAAGAGGATAGAGAGAGAATTACAAATTCTAGAGAGAGAGATTAAGAGAGAGAATAATAAATCGAGAGAGAGAGAGGCGGAGAGAGAGAGAGAGAGACAGAGAGACAGAGAGAGAGAGAGAGAGAGAGAGAAATAATTACAAATCCTAGGGAGAGAGAGAGAGATGAAGAGAGAGAATGATAAATCCTAGTGGCCATGGGAGGGAGAGAAAGAGAGACTTGAGATAAACTAAGAGAGAGACTGAGTGGGATGAGGAGAGAGAGGGAAAGACATAAGAGTTGAGAGAGAGAGAGAGAGAGAGATTAAGAGAGAGAATGAGGTGTGTTGACTATGGCTACAGAGAGAATAAGGAGTCGAGAGAGAGAGAGAGAGAGAAAGTTCAGAGGAAAGAGTGAAAGTTTTATATATTTACATGTTTTATATTATACTTTTAAAAAATTATAAAAGAGTGAATTTACGGTTTGTTTTGAAGGTGAGAATATTTTTATATATATTCATCTTTTAAATTGAACATGTTAACTTTTCTTTAGATACTTGTTCTTCATTTCTCTCACATGCAGGGTTAGCCTCTACATTAAAACCCCTTCTTTTGCATATTTAAGCCTCTTAAACCCCAGCACATTAAAATGAACATAGAAAAAGAAATTATTTATTGCTTTTCTTTGCTTCGACGGTTGATTTAGCATAGATTAGATTGCCTTATAGGAGAGACAATTCTCCAAGTTGCCAATCGAAGCCATGCTCAAATTTTTCTAACTAGTTCCTAATCATTGTCAGTCCCTTTGCTCACATGCAGTTTCACACTCATAACATGCTATTAAATAAGACCTTTTACCATTTACCAAGAAGTTTATCAGTGGGCAGATTGCATGAGCAGATAGCAGATATCAGTGGATAGATTACATGTCATGGGGCATGTTGGAGCTTGATGACTATAGTGGTCATTTTATTTCATTGCAAATCTTTATTGGTTATTTTTATTGCATTTGTACAAATATTTAAGCTCATTTATTGTCATAGAAGACCTTGTAAAGCCTTCTAGGCTATTTTTCACATTTATTGCCATATGAAGCGCCTTGTATTAAACCCGACCATTCACTATTTAATGAGTATCAGTGGGCTGCATAAGTGGATATCAGTGGAATAGTTTTTAGTGGGTAGATTGCATCAGTTGGGTATCAGTGCACAAATATCAATGGATGGATAGATTACATGTCATCACGAAGACTGAAGCTTTATCACTAGAGGGCATTTTATTTCATTGTAAAGCTTTATTGGCTAACTTTCTTACATTTGTACAAATATTTAAGCCTTGTAAAGCCTTCTAAGCTATTTCCCACATTTATTGCTATAAAATAATTTGTAAATCCCTCTCCACTATTGGTCACATTTATTGCCATATGAAGCCTTGTAAACCCTTTTGGGCTATTTCCCACATTTATTGTATCAAGCCTTGTATATTGTACTTTACTTGTATGTATCTAAATTCTTCATTATCTTTTCTTGTAGGATTATGGAGCAATCAACTAATGTGGGGCTAGTCTAAATGACTCTCAGATTAGAGCATGGGTCTCTGATGTCACTTTGAATTTGAAAGGAAAGGAATATGGCCCCAATGGCTTTGGTAGGTGGACTTGATATCACATGGGCAGAAGAGCTTGGTTTCTTCATCAAAAGGAAAAGAGACTCTTTCTACTTATGTCAAAAAGGGAGTTCAATGATGTTGATGATCCATGGGAAGCTACATTCTCTAAGAAAGATATGACTTCAAGCCTTGTAGTAGGCATAATGATAGAGCCAAAGAGACTTTTATGGATATTTTCACAAAGAGTTCAGATCCTGAAGTTGGCGGTCTTCATTTTGTTGTGTCAAGGAGAGACTCAAAGACCTTTGTGATGCCTCCTCCTCAACCATCAAAGTTTCCAGAGCTGTAAAGTGCATTGGAGGCTCTTGCATATACTTGGGAGCGATTTCCTAGTGTGGTGGCAAAAAGGATGCATGCAAAGATTATGTTTGAGTACTTTCAGGATGCACAATATGCACCTCAGATTCAAGGATCTTCACATGAAGGAGATCAAGCACAGACTTTGATGCAAGGGCAAGAAGAACATGGACACTGTCACAAACGTGTAGAACATGAGCACAAACTTCTAGAGCAAGAAATGGTAGATGTCACTAAGGATGATGAAATACAAGCCTTGAGTGCATGGGAATTTATAAAAATTGAAGAAGATGAAGGTCAATCAACTGCAGTTATGCTAGAAGCTCTTGCTGGCAAACCCTCGGGGGGGTCACTATGTATAAACCTTCTATATCACGTGCGTTCAAGGCCTATATTTAAAGTCCCTTATCTGTAAATATTTTCATTAATAAAATGTACCCCTTTTCTATACAAATCTGTAAATTTTTTCCAAAACTATTTTAAATAGTCCCTTATGTATATTTATTTCTGTAAATTTTAGAAATAAAAAAAATCCTTCTGTTGAACTCACGTGATAGGGTTACATATGATGAGTGACCCCCCCGAGGGCAAACCACGATGTGAAATGCAAAAGGCTAGTACTGCAAGAGCCACGGTTCCAAGCATTAGGAAAAGGCATCCTCCCACTGTAAAGAAAGATCATGTAGATGGAAAACGATTAAAAGAAGAGAAAGATGAAGAAGACTCAGAACCCAAAGCTAAAGATGATCAGGATGAACTCATATCAATCAAAAATCTCAATCTATGTCTTAATGAAGTAATAATAGATGATGATGTGGGATATATTTGGGGTCAAAGGACGTGGTTTGTAAATGCCAGAGATGTGGAAGCTATAGTTGTCTTTACTAATAGCCGAAACCTTGATATATCCTATGCACTGCAAATATATAAGGCTTTGAGAGATGGAAAGAAACCTGTGGCAAGCAACGTGGTCCTGCGTCCAATAATGATTTGTCCAATCAAAAATAACTTTTTGGATCAAATTACATTTATAGGGCCTACACATTTCGAGGAAACCTTCACTCAATTCTTTAAAGACACTCTTAAAAATATTCCACATGAACAAGGCCAAGAGTGTTAGAGTTAGCTCAAATGTCCACCTCTCATGTAACCCACCAATATTCTGTGTACCCAATGTTGTAAGGCCCCCATATGAGGAGAAGCCATGATGGGTATCAGATATTGGGAGGGATCCCCAGTTTAGACACTGGAAGGGGTCTTAGAGTAGACCAGATGGTTATGAGACGGCTTAGGAGCCAAGAGTAGATACCCGTCTGCACAAAGGGGGGGTTCGGGGGGGCGATAGCCCCCCCGATAGCAGGGGGTCCGGGGGGCGCAGGCCCCCGGTGGGGGTCTGGGGGCAAAGCCCCCAGCGGCAGGGTCTATGCGCTGCCCGACGGCATGTTTTCTGAAGGGTCGGTGGTCTTCCAGGCCGACTGTCTATTAGGCCGACTGCCTATTACAGGGCCGACCGTCAACCACTTACACTATATAAGTGGCCACCCCCTATCATCAGATCACCAGTTCTTCACGCTCATAGTCCTCCGTCCAGCATCTGTCTAGATCACCATCGAAGCTCTGTCTGTAGAGCGCACGGGTGGACAGCCAACCATCAGTTGTATCAGCAGTTTGGTATATCAGAATTTTTGTATTCTCTCCAGCTTTCCATCGTGTACTTGCGTTTTGTTGTTATCTTCCGCTGCGTACTATTTTCTTACAAAGAGGCACAAGGTGAGAATATGTTGAAGGAAGCAAAGAAGGAATTCCTCTGTAATTGCAGATTCCAGTCGATTGATGGTCAACATTGGGCTTATGCTTGTCATTAGATTGCCAAAGAAGCAAAGGAGGTCAAAAGACTCACTTTAAAACAATTTGCAAAGATATCTTCATTCCATTGTTATCCTGCAACCATCTGTATATTCAAGCATGAGATTAAGTATTTGATTGAGTCCAAAAGACTTAATCATTATGTCCATGGAAAGTGTAAGATATCCTCAACATCAGAGGTCTTATAGAAGGCAAGGGTTGTATGGACAACACTCGGGGGGGTCATTCATCATATGTAACCCTATCACGTGAGTTCAACAGAAGGATATTTTTAATATTTAAAATTTACAGAAATTAAAATACATAAGGCAGTTTTTAAAATGATTTTGAAAAAAATTTACAGATTTGTATAGAAAAAGGGTACATTTTATTAATGGAAAATTTACAAATAAGGGATTTTACAAATAGGCCTTGAATGCACGTGATATTGAGGGTTTATACATAGTGACCCCCCCGAGGGACAACATTTGGTTATTGAAGAGAAAGGTCACAAAAGTAGATGCCAACATTTATGATATGAATGTGTGATGATGTGAGTATTTGGAAATATAAGCTTGTGTGATGAGAATTTTGATATGAATATGTGATGATGTGATTATTTGGAAATAAATGTGCAATGAGAAGAACATAATAATTATTTGTAATATATTTCACTCAAAAGTATCAATTTCCAATGCTCCACTCACTTAAAGTACATCATTCCCAATGCTCTACAAGATTTTATTCCAAACCTTTCATTACACACTATTGGTTAAAGTGTTAGTTGGACAGTATCCACTCACTTAAAGTAGAGCATTCCCAATGCTTCTCTCACTTTATTCCACCCTTATACTTATCATAGCGAACACATCGTGCCTTAGTGCACTTGTATTCTTCCATCCCAGTCCTTCCACAAAACACTCTCTTATTTCTTACATCCTAGTCCTTCTCATTAACTTGTATTTGTCTTTCACTTTCTATCACTCTTCAAGGAGGGGAGGCTCACTGCATCCCTCGCTATCACTCCCTCACTCTCCTTCTCTCACTTTCCCTCTAAGATAATGACTAGTTACTACACGACTTCATTTATTAAACTCAAATTCTGTCTTAGATCCCTTTTGTATGGACTAACGAAGGGAAAATCATTCGAGGAGGATATGTTATGCACATGGCTGCTTGATTTAATCTTAGTAGAAGAGGTGAATATCCCTAGCTTTCTCGCTTCTTTTAATCACGTACTTCTTATGCTAACTAGTTAAATTTTCATATAGGATATGGCGGTGGCTAGAAGTTGTATTGAAAAAAATGGTGAAGATGAGGAAAGCCAAGAGAGAAAAGAGGTGTTGTTGAATGCTTACAAGTCGGTGGAAGATTCAAAACAGGTTGTGAGGAGAGTTTGTGAGGAGATTTGCGATGCAAGCCCTAGTTACACATGGCCTGCAAGTTTAAAGTCTGCTTGTTTTCATGAAGCCAATGCCATAGTAGGCACTTTGGAGGACATATTCTCTCTCTAATGATGTAATAGTCAAGTGATGGAAATTTAATTCCATAGAGACTTATATGTTTTCTAAAGTTGTAATAGACAAGAAATGAAACTACAGTTCCACAAAGGCTTTTTAGTTCTCTAATGTAAAGTAATGTAAAGTTGTAATAGACAAGAAATGGAACTGCAATTCCACAAAGAATTTTAAATAAGGGGTCAAAGTTCCACAGACTTTTTAGTTCTGTAATGTAAAGTTGTAATAGACAAGAAATGGAACTATAGTTCCACAAAGACTTTTAGAGAAGGGCTCAAAGTTCCACAAAGACTTTTAGAGAAGGGGTAAAAATATTCTTCCATCCTAGTCCTTCCACAAACACTCTCTTCTTTCTTCCATCCTAGTCCATCTCTCTTTCTTTATCATCTCCCCACCCATGGATGTCCTTGGCATTGTAAAAGACATGGAGTCTGGAATTAAGAGTCTCAAAGAATGGATTGCTGACCAAGGAGCACAGAGAGAGGTCAGAATTTGACAAGTCTCTCCATTGACACAGATGGAGATAGAGGAATTTGATGCATAGAGGCATGCAGAGAGGAAGGAGACTCTCAAGATAGCAAAGAGTGAAAGATTTTTAAGACATATTATAAAAGCATGACAAGATCTTTTAGACTTATTAAGTAACCTTTGTTATGGTAGCTCTCATCATGGGCAATTTGATGTCCTTCCACAAACACTCTCTTCTTTGTCCATCCTAGTCCATCTCTCTTTCTTTATCATCTCCCCACCCATGGATGTCCTTGGCATCATCAAAGATGTGGAGTCTAGAATTAAGAGTCTCAAAGAATGGATTGCTGACCAAGGAGCACAGAGAGAGGTCAGAATTCGACAAGGCTCTCCATTGAGACAAATGGAGAGAGAGGAATTTGATGCACATAGGCACGCAGAGAGGGAGGAGACTCTCAAGATAGCAGAGAGTGAAAGACTTTTAAGACATATTATAAAAGCATGACAAGATCTCTCGGACTTATTAAGTAACCTTTGTTATCACAGCTCTCATCATGGGCGATTTGATGCGGATGCTGAGAGAACAATAAGAGCCTCACAGAGAAGATTGGGTTATTGAAAAGATAAGAGAGACTAGTGATGAGATCTTCTAGAGTTTGGGTTATTGAGAAGATAAGAGAGACCAAGATTAGATCTTCTAGGTTGAGCTAATGTAAGGTGTTTTTTGACACCATATGGCTTTGAGTTATATGATCTACTTCTTGTACAAATGTGTCATGCTTTTTTTTAAATGTACTTGGAGGACAGTCCTACAATGACCACATACATCAAACGCTTTCTCCATTCTTACCACTCTAGCAATGCAAAGGCTGGCAAATACGGTATAATCATTGTACATCAGAGCCCACTAAACATTATCCTTGATAGTACAATCATTCAAAGGGCTTTCTCACTGCCAACACAAGGTGCCAAATACCCTACATAGCCTGCCGATGCAAAGTTTCTCGAAGTACAGTCTCTTCTCACCAAGGGCACATTGTTCCATAGGGACAGAATATTGCTTTGCACCTCGGGGGGGCAGAGGGTTTATACATAGTGAACATCCCGAGCTTTGCACAATCCTTAACCATCGCCTCAAGGAAGAAACACAATTCCTATCCACAATTCTGGGTGTTAAGTGCAACAAGAATCGATCCCTTCCACTTTGCACAATTATTTTGGTGAGTAGGAAGCTAAAACAAGAGTGGATCTAGCACTTAGTCATCTTCTTTATCAAGAAACTAGATGGTTCATCATGCACTTATTGGCTATAATCATCAAAAAAGAACTACAAGAAAGAGAAATTGCTTTGCCCTATTCACCAAAACCAATTGAGGAGTTGGACATACCCTTCTCACCAGTATGGGAGCCATCACCAACTTCTCGTAGTATCACATTGATAAGTGTAGATGCCTTAGAAGAAATACCTATTCTGGAGATCGGGATTGAGGAATTTCCCCACGAGATGCTATAGCTTGGTGCACAACTGCAACCAATATATCTCCAACAACAGCAACAACCAGAGTCTGAGGCAAAAATTCGACACCAGAACCTGAGGAAAGATCGCGGCGCCAGAGCCTGAGGCTACATCATCAGTAGAACCGCCCATCGATGCCATGCCAGTCTATGAGCCACAAGGGGAGCTAGTGCTAGATCAACAGTATGACTATTGTACACAAGGGATTGAAATACCATTGGAACAACCTCCCCCAAGTACTACAGAATCATTGGGATGGCTACATGGGCACCACTTCTATTAGTAGTATCACCAGACCTGACCACCATCTGTCATTCTCCAACATCAAGCTAGCCAAATGATCCAAATGTTAGAACTATTCACTAGCTTGCCAAGGAAGAATATGCAAGAGAATTGGATAGATTGAAGCCCAATTCTAGGCAATCACCATAGAGGTCAAGGCACTTCAGGCGCAGATAGATGAGAAGGAGGTAGAAGAAGTGCGCATGAACCAAGCTCTCCAAGCTCAAGAGAAGGCAGTGAGGGATGTGACCTCCAACCTCCACTAAAGTCAAACACAGCTGATAGCAGCAGTACAAGCAACGGCAATCCTACAAACCTACTATAACTCCTTGACACCCACACATGCTCAGTAGACAGAGATAGCGGCACAAGCTCGACTCACTCTAATTCACAAAGAAGAAGAGCTCCAGGATTGCAAAGACAAGCTTGGAGAAATGAAACAATCTTTGGCAGTACATGCCTTCACCATTGGCCAACTTACAAGGGAATGCAAAATCTTAAAGGATCAACTTGCTACCGCTCAAGAGGCTAGCACTTCACAAGCACAAATCTTGGACCAATGGTCCAATACCACTGAAGACATTCCTCAATAGGCAAAGGTCAACTTGCAAATGAGAAAGCTTAAGGAGGCATATACAACCATGTCTACCATCAATACAAAGAAAAAATGAATGAGATGCACTCCCAAAAGATAATCATCTCCAAGCTTGAACTCCAATTGCTAGTGCACAACAATGAGGCATTGGAAGACAACACCAATGAAGCCCCACTACAATGCACAATGGTGGTGTACCAAGAGCTTGTGGCTGCTCTACAAGTTGAAGATCACCTCAATGCATGCGTGCTTATCCAATGGAAGCAACTCCAAATCAGGATCATATCTGCTCATCCAACAATCAAATGGGAATGTTCCATAGGGAGCAAAACCTTGTGCATAATTTTTCAACACTTGTCCAAAGATGAGAAAAATATCTTCTGCCTATCTACACATGCCAGGTTTATAGCACTCAAGATGGATGCTTTCATTGCATATGTATGTCTCATGGGTAGTCATCCCCTCAGGGTTATTACAGGTTTGTTGCCATTACTACAAAGGCCATCACTATTATTTGCAAGGCATGCCATAACCAACATCCCACCCATGCAGCTGATGATCCCATCACACCAGCAAAAAGAAGTGCTGGAAGATGACAGGGCCTATCTCACATCCAACTTCCCATATCTAGCCACTCTTTCTGCCAACCTCATAACCTCACTTACCCTTGCTGCTACCACCCTCTTAACCTTCCTTGAGCTCCATCTTAAAATCTATTCCCTCCATCGTCTCTTTGCTCATGCCTTTCACCATTTTCAACCAACCCAATAGTCACAAACTTATGAGCCCCTCACACCTAGCTTCTTCCCCTCCCTTGCTAATCCTACCCTTCAGGATTACCCAGCTGCTCAAACCATTTGCCCAGTTCTTCCCCCCCTCCCCTCTACTCGCCCTTTCGCAACTAACACGCTTCTCTCCCCCATGTCTCCAGATTCTCTCCTTGCCCCATCATCACCTTCGACACTACTTGTGCTTCCATCAGTAGAAAATGACACAGTATTTGATTTTGAATATCAAGATCTAGAAATCCAATTTGTACTCCCATGCCAAGTTCCAATGATGGGTATGAATTTGATGAGATACCACTTCCTAGTAACCCCATCAAGGAATTTTGGAGCAAATATCCTAATATGAAAACTTGAGGTGGATGGACTCTAGACAACTTTACTACCAACCTTCGTTAGTGTCAAATTAGTGAAGGTTGGATTAGCAAGTTGGATCCACAACCTGATTGGTGCCACCCCAAGCTCTTTGATGTAATCTTCTTGAAGGAGTACCTACATGCACCTCCATGTCTCAGAACCCATCCCAAAGTTCTATGCAGTTCATGGGAAGCCAACATACACACTTTGGATGAAGATTGAACCATTAATTGGCCAATGATCGAACCATACTCTGGTGTAGAATGGAATATCCAAGGCACAATGGTCTGAGCACTTTAGCAGCATGAGCAAATAATGTGCGGCAACATTGATCACTTCCTTTGCCTAAGTGCTATATTTTGTAAAACATTGAAATTCATTCTGGAGGTCCCATGTTACCTCAATTCCCATTTGAACACTATATTAGAGAATTTGGGAAAATCCCAATTCCCACAAAATAAAATATAGTCACTTAAAAAGTAAAATTTGATGTTTTTTATTGAAACATTAGCTCCATTGGGGACCCAAGTTTCAGTTATGTTGGGGGAGACTAGGCCATGCACAATACTTTCCCAATTCCTAGAACCCAAGCAACAAGCTTCCGTATGTTGCTATGGCAAAAGGCCTTAATAGATGTGAACATGGTCCCATGGCCAAAACATTTGTTGATTTGCTAGCGAAAGAAAGATGTTTGTTGTTTCATATACATCAAAACCACAAACAAAAGCCAATTTATAGATGTTGCGTTAGGAAGATTCATTGGAGTAAATTGTGTTTGTAGTATTGATATATGCAATAGGATTGTTATAGAGCTTTGACATCCATCATATAAATGTGGTGTTCAAAAACAAAATTAAACTTGCAACAACTGTCAATTTTTATTTGTTATATTAGATGTATCAAATTAATGCCAAATGCATATGTTTCTATGTTGATAAATTGCAGTATTGACATATGCAATAGGATTATGGTAGAGCTTTGACATCCATCATATAAATGTGGTGTTCAAAAACACTGTTCCATCACAATAGAGCTCATGAAACTCTCCATCACAATAGAGCTCATGAAACTCAGAGACGGTCTTGATAAAAACCTTTTTTTTAATTGCTTTCTTGTGCTAAATATAATCAAAACCATTGAAACATAGCCAAATTTGCAACTAAATTTTGAATCACATCATTTAACACAATCATTAACAATTCCATACTAGTATTCATACTCACAAAGTAGCTCATCTCCAAAGGAGATATCCTTTATGGTTTGCATAGTAATGTAGCCATGGGCACTCAAATCTCCTTGTGACTTTTGAGCCCAAGGTGGTAGCTTAGGGATGTATACAAATATAACATTTGTTCTTTCTTTATAATACATTGAGCTATTTATAAATCCAGCAATGTTTCCATACAATACATCTCCCACAATACATTTCACATCTGTCAATGGCTCAATGAATGGATCTTCAAACATTCCATAAGTCTTCATCCTTGGGAAAAACTTGAGGAGAGATCTCCAAGTATCATAATCATACTTTGGACCATTATATACCATCGAATCTTGTTTCTTCTTGATGCTCATATGTACAAAAAGACCATATCTTGCCCCAGGTATTGTTGATTTCTTTACTGCATAATGGATGCCATTCATTTCAAACACGTGCTCAATGGGTATGGGCAATTCATGTTTCCATAAACCATTCGATGCAGGATCAAACTTTGTAATAAGATAGCTCTTCAACTTTTTAGGACAATCTGCAACACCTATCATATGTTTAAAATCAAAGAATCATTCTTTTAGTGGAGGAATACTGTGAAGATAGTGGGAGAGAAGGAAGGAGTCTCACTTGCGGCTTTCTTACATACACAATGGGGGAATACACACAAAGGTGGAGGCTGAAAACAGTTTTCCTCTTCTTAGTTGTGAAAGCCAAAAGAAGTCTAGTACAAAGAAATAGAAGAACCCTATATGTGGGTTACATACACAATGGGGGAATACACACAAAGGTGGAGGCTGAAAACAGTTTTCCTCTTCTTAGTTGTGAAAGCCAAAAGAAGTCTAGTACAAAGAAATAGAAGAACCCTATATGTGGGTCTCAAACTAAACTCAGGTAACTAAGATGGCATACTAACTGAGCCACGAACTAGAGTACATAAGGATAGTTGTCATCTAGCTATTATTCGTGGGCGATGTACCAACCGCATCTGTAGCTAACAAGTCGGTGACATAAATGCACAATAGTCACCCTGGCATATCACAAGTGGAGCTCGGTATCTCAACACTCCCCCTCGAGCTCAATCCCAATTCCGGCACACCAAGCACATCTCTAAACTTCCGCAGCTTCTCTACGCCGAATGCCTTTGTGAATATGTCAGCTACTTGATCCTCTGTGCTGATATAAACTAGATCAATAAGACCTAGTAAAACCTTCTCCTACACATAGTGATAATGCACCTCAATGTGGTCTATTCTAGCATGATAGACTGGGTTATTTGCCAAGTGTATACTGCTCATGTTGTCACAATAAATGACAATTGGCCCATTTGTAGACTGATGCATATCATAAAGTAGCTTATGCAACCAAGCTACCTCACATGCAGGTATTGCTGCACCCCTATACTCAGCCTTTGTGCTTGACAAGGCAACTGTAGGCTGTTTCTTGCTGCTCCAAGTGACTGCAACACTCCCAAAAGAGAACACATATCCACTGGTAGATTGTCTATTAGAAATACTACTAGCCCAATTAGCATCAGTGTATCCATGCAAGTGTATTTGAACCCCAGTCTCATAAAATAGTCCATACTACAATGTGGACTTCACATACCTGAGTATGCGTCTAGCCGCATCTAAATGCGGTTTCCTTGGAGCTTGCATAAATTGACTTAACAATCCAATAGCATAGCTCAAATCTGGCTTGGTAATAGTCATATAAATCAAACTTCCTACTATGCGTCTGTACATAGTAGGGTCTTCCAGAAGCTCACCTGCATCTGCGCTCAGCTTCACATTTTGCTCCAAAGGAGCTGAAATTGGCTTACAGCCTGTCATCCCATATTTGGACAGCATGTCCAATCCATATGGCCTCTGCAAGAGCTGTATCCCACTTGGTGATCTAATCACCTCAATGCCCAAGAAATAACGCAGCTCTCCCAAATCCTTCATCTCAAACTTCTACTTCAATAGCATTTTCACATGAAGGATATCTTCATCACTATCACCTGTGATGATCAAATCATCAACATAAATAAAAAGCAGCATAATACCTTTCTCTATTTTTCTCACATAAAGTGAGAAATCTGCCTTGGAAATCTGAAAGCCAATAGTGACAAGATACTGTCCTATCTTGTCAGACCATGCTCTAGGTGCTTGCTTCAAGCCATACAAGGCTTTCTTCAACCTGCAAACAAACTCAGGATGAACAGCATGAACATAACCTGGTGGCTACTCCATAAAGACCTCTTCTTGCAAATCACCAAGCAAGAAGGCATTCTTTACATACATCTGATGTAAAAACCATTCCTTTGATGCAGCCATAGCAATGACTACTCTTACGGTTGCCATCCTTGCAACCGGACTGAATGTTTCTTCATAATCAATGCCATATATCTATGCATACCCCTTGACAACTAATCTTGCCTTGTATCTGTTCATAGAACCATCTGCATTGTGCTTCACCTTATAAACCCCAAAGGCACCAATTCCCATGTAGCATTTGCTTCCAAGGCATCCATTTCTTCATCCATGGCTTTCTCCCATTTTTCTTTTCCCATGGCTTGCTCAAAAGAAGTGGGTTCTAGTTCTTGTATCACTTTGACCATATAGGCATAGTGAATGGATGTAAATCCATCATATTTCAGCCTATCCACAGGATACCTAGCTCTGGTAGACCTACACAAAATAGGCTCACTTTCAGGTGATCTCAAAACATCCCTGGTCTTCCTTACTCTAGGTGTAACAATAGAAGGAATACCCAACTCATCATCAATGCTCTGTTCTGAGCCACTGGACTCACCATCCACATAAGAGTGACCTGCATTCACATCAAATATGGGCTGATCTACCTTCTCTTTTCCTTTTCGTGATACCTGCATACCACTATCTGCATTGCTTTGAGGAGATATTCCTGATCTCAATCTGCCTGTCCATGGTGAAGTATGTGAACCACTGCTAGAGGACACTGTAGATCCACTAATATTTTGTGATTGCTGTTGTGAATTCTATGCAGCATTACCATTTTGTGCATCTACGTCATCAATCACATTTACTGGTTTATAACAGCTGCTCATCTCATCAAAAACAACATCTCTGCTCATTGTAAACTTACGAGTAG
The DNA here is from genome assembly GCF_047967505.1 of Dipteris shenzhenensis. NCBI lineage: Eukaryota > Viridiplantae > Streptophyta > Polypodiopsida > Gleicheniales > Dipteridaceae > Dipteris > Dipteris shenzhenensis. Next base: position 40,973,536 of record NC_141628.1, on the reverse strand, counting down.
AAGGGTTATAGCATCTATACCCTTTCTGCTGTAGAGAATAACCAATAAAGATGCACTTCTCAGCATTTGGATCCAACTTGGACCTCAACTCATCTCGCACATGAACATAGGCAATGCAACCAAAAACTTTCAAATGAGAAATGTCTGGTTTCCTACCAGTATACATCTCCTCTCTGGCATCATGCCATGTATTGCTGCAGTGGGAGTCCTGTTCATTATGTAAACTGTTGTAGCAACTGCTTCAGCCCAATAATAATATGGTAGATCTTTTTCATTTAGCCTGAGATACCTCTCCAATATGCCTGTTTTTCCTTTCTGCAAGTCCATTTTGCTGTGGGGTATGACTGCATGAATATTGCTGCTTTATGCCATGCTCCTGCAGGAACCTTGCAAACTCATTTAAGAGGTACTCTCCCCCTCCATCTGACCTTAGGCATTTTACTTGCAGGCTTGTTTCTTTTTCAACCATAGCTTTAAAAGCTTTGAAATTCCCAAACACTTCACTTTTCTTTTTCATAAAATACACCCAAACTTTTCTACTGTAGTCATCAATAAAAGTGACAAAATAATGACAGCCTTCAATAGATGCAGCTTTAGTAGTCCACACATCAGAGTGGATTAATTGGCAATGGCTTCTTACTCTCTTGAACATGTCTAGGAAATGGTTTCCTTGCCTTTTTTCCAAATTGACAGGCTTCACATACCTTATGCATTTCTACAACCTTGAATTTAGGCAATCTTGCAACAATATTTTGGGCTTGCATTGATTTAAGTCACTGTACATTAACATGACCAATGCGTTTATGCCAGATATCAATATCTACAACTACACCATTCCCATGTGCAAACATTGCTGCACTCAATTCAAGCATGTCCACATCCAACGTAAACATCCTGCCCTTCTTCTTTCCTTTTGCTATCAAGCGACCGTGAATTTTCATATCCTCAACAAAGCATCCATGAGGATTAAATCTGACCTGCAATCCCTGCTCAACCATTTGACCAATAGAAACCAGGTTCTTGGTGATATTCGGGACATGAAATACATTAGACAGGTATTTCTTTTTCCCATCCTGCATAAACAAAGGAATTTTACCAATCTGCACAATAGGATGTGTAGTATCATCACCAGTCTCCACAAATCTTGGTCTTTCCATTTTCCTTGCATCCTGCATCCATTCTGCATGACTTGTCATGTGGTTTGATGCACTTGAGTCAACATACCACACATCATTGCTTTCTTCTGCACTTGTCATAGAATTGGTCATGTGCTACACCATAAACAGATTCCATAAGCAGATGCTGATTTCTGTCATCATCTTGTCTACTAGAAGATGCATAATTCCCTTGTTGCAATTTTCCATTCATGATGTCATTCTGCTTTTTATAGTAGTCTTTAGCCATATGACCCATTTTACCATAGTAGTAGCATTCAACATTGTTGTTTGCATTTTGGCCTCTCTGCCATCCACTATGACCTCTTTGGCTCTCCCTGCCTCTAGAGTTACCATGTCCTCCTCCATACGACTAGTTTTCTTGAGTTTGCTGCATATTTTGATTTCTACCATGGCCTCCAGATCGGCTTGCTCTACCTCTGCCTCTACCTCTTCCAGCATTTGAGTAGAAGACAGTTTCTTTTGAAGTTCCTCCTGAAGAAGATGCACCACCATTTCTCTTCTCTTTAGAAATTAGAAGAGCAAACAACTCCTCAAAATCAGGAAATTTTTCATGGATGCCAATGGATGTTCGAAACCATGCATAATCCTTTCCTAGACCATTCAAGATCATAGAAACTAAATCATCATCTTCCACTGGTATCCCAATGGAAGCAAGTGCATCTGCAATTTTATTCACCTTCATGTGGTAGTCATTGATGCTCATATTTTCTCTCTGCACATTGTGCAACTCCTGCTTGAGTTGCATTTTCCTGGCTTGTGTATTTGTGCTATACATTTTTGCCAAAGTATCCCATGCCTCCTTTGGTGTACTTGCATCCTGAATATGCACAATCATAGAATCTAAAATACTGATAGACAACCAGTATATAACTTTTCTGGCTCTCTCATGCCATCCTTTAAATGCCTTCATTTCCTATTGATTGGGAACATTAGGAAGAACTGGTTCTTCTTCATTTCCTGTAATGAACTCCCAATAGCCTTTTCCCATAAGGAAATTCATCATTCTAAACTTCCATGCTTGGAAGTTCTTCTTGTCAAGCTTTTCAGTGACAATCTGTAAAAGAGAATCAGACGCCATTACAAAACACTACAAAATATTCTGTCACTACAAAAAAACACAACTTCTGCCTCATAAGGGCAAATATGCAAAATTGACGAAAAAAGTATTTGACCACATAGTCACTTCCTAGTGACAATTTTGCATAAACAAGCAATAAGGATGATTCTATAACTCCCAATATCTCTATGCATAGGCATAAGATGCAATTTCTGTGGCAACTTGTAGAGCAGTGGTTGCACAACAAAAATAGGGCCTTTTTCTCAGTGCTTGTGGAGAACTTCCACCTCCAACATAGGCCCCGAAATGGCCTCAAATCAGAAAAATAAAGTCACTGTGGGCATATACTACCCTCTCACCACACCGCGAAGGGCATCTCAATCTGAGACAATGCACTCTTGCACTTTTCGACTGTGCTACCTGTAGAGATTTGCTCCCAAACTTGAAAAAGGAAAGCAACATTGGTTCTCTTACTAGGACACCTCGAACTTGGTTTGCTTTCTTGAGCTCCTTACCATGAACCAGGCTCTGATACCATGTGAAGATAGTGGGAGAGAAGGAAGGAGTCTACTTGCGGCTTTCTCACATACACAATGGGAGAATACACACAAAGGTGGAGGCTAAAAACATTTTTCCTCTTCTTAGTTGTGAAAGCCAAAAGAAGTCTACTACAAAGAAATAGAAGAACCCTATATGTGGGTCTCAAACTAAACTCAGCTAACTAAGGTGGCATACTAACTGAGCCACGAACTAGAGTACATAAGGATAGCTATCATCCAGCTATTATTCATGGGTGGTGTACCAACCGCATCTACAGTTAACAAGTCGGTGACATAAATGCACAACAGTCACCCTGGCATATCACGAGTTGGAGCTTGATATCTCAACAAATACAAACTCACATCACAAAGCACATAGCATTTTGTGCACAAGGTACTAACTCAATGTCTATTAATTCTTTCACAAAACAAATTGAAACATAATGTTTTGCAAATCGAATCTAACCAAATAGTGTCCAAATATAAATCAGTGTAGGTACAAATGTTTTAGCTGAGCATTTGTGTCTGCAACTCTAATTGACAAGATCACCCAGATTCACTAAGGGTTGTCTATGCAATAAAGTTGAATCAAGTTGGCTAAGAATGCCCTTGCAGCATTGGTAGTGATTCCCCTTTCCTTGCATCCAAGAACGACAGCAAAGCGTTTTGCCTCACTATCTTGCCCCATTTTGGCAATTTTTCCTAGCATGCATTTTTCCTCTTCATTCAATGTAACATGTTGAGCATGCACCATACTTCTTGTAGTAGGACAAGTCCCTCTCACTCTAGTTTTGGTTAAAGGCGAAGCAATACCTTTCTCTATGTCTTTTTTTGAACTACAAGTAGACATATGAGATTCGACATTCATCCTTTCGTGCACTTCTTTGTTTTTTTCTTTGAATTCAAGGATCACTGGTTGAAAATAATAGAACATATCATGCCCTTCGACAATCAAAGCTTGACCAAATCTGTTAGAAGAGATGGCACTGCACACATCTACTACATCATCTAGCATCTATAGGTATGGCAATAACTCACGAAGAAAAATAGAATCACCACAATCTATATCAAATTTTGTAGGGAAAATGCAATTTTCTGCTGGATTAACACAACCCGTGTAAGGCGAAACATCAATGAACACTGTTCTTGCTGGTTTGCATTCCTCTTTGAAACAACACCACACTCTCACTAATGGTTTAAACTCTGCTTCCACATTCATCCTATCTGATGGAATGATTCTACTCTTTGTATTCTTGTGGCATGCCATCGCACCCCAAACCATGAAGAAATGTAACTTTCTGCTAACATGATGCTTCAAAGTTTCCAGCATGTGTTGCACCATGCCCTTTTCTCCTTAGTGGACCAAATGCCAACATGGCAGTGATCGAGCAACCATTGTAGAAACTTTAGACACCTAGGACAAAGAACAAGCCAGTGCTTCCCATTGTGCAAGATCATATGTTTGTTTGACTTTGAAAAACAACGCTCAAGCAATAACCCTTTCAAATCTATTATCACTGCTAGTCTTATTTTTGTTATCACCTCTTTTTACATTATCTCTGAGGGCGATATTATGTCTTCTCCTTTACCTTCTAAGATTTCTTCCTGCACCTTGGATTCATACAATGACATTGCATCTTCTCCTTTACCTTCTAAGCTTGCATCCACATTTGTCAATGGAACATTAAATCCAGACATTGCATCCTTGACATTTTCAATCAACATGTTGAGCTTGGAACTTGCATGCCAATGTTCAAATTAGGCACATAACGAATCATTGGATCAGGTGTCACATATACAGGCAATGCTTCTAGTGATGTGAAATTGAGATGGCCAAGATCGTTGATAAACAAGGAAATGAAATTCATAACTAGAAACAAACTGAAGATTGAGTTGGAAAACCAAATTGTCAAACTTTAGATTGTGTGCTCTCAATGAAATTTGTTTGTGTGAAAGCATTCATGTTTTTATTTTTCAAAACAAAATTGGATTACTAAAAAAAAGAAAGCATTCATGTTCATATGCATAGTATACCCCCTAAAGTTGTTGAATCTATACCCTTTCAAGTTATTTTAATCCCCAAAGCTACATATCCTTACAATGCCAAAAACCTTTGCATAATAGATAGAGTGGAGTACAACATTATCTAGCATTGCTCGAGTGTTCCCACTAAGAAAAGATTTGGCCAAGAGACCAAAACATATTTGAGCATTCATATGAAGTGAATAAGGATAGAAACAACAATTTACACTAATTCATTCATCACGAAACATATTCAAGAATACATATGTTCATGTTTGAATTATGGAAATGAGATAGAAGAAATTTCCAAGTAATATTAAAACATCCTTGGAATGAAATTAATACATCATATGGAGAATATAGCAAGATAACATATGGAAAACATGAATAACATATAAAAGGACAATTTCAAGGACCTGTTGCTTTCTCTTCTGTTTCCCAAAACTTTGAAGCGTGTTTTTGTAAATGCTGATGCTAGTCTTCATCGAAGGGTTGAAGCTCTTTTTGTCTTGGTATGGTATCAATTTCTTTATCCCCTCCACCTTCAGTTGTATCATCTTCTTTTGGTACCCCCTCTATTGCCAATATTGGTTCTTGCAAGCCAGCCCATTGTCGAATTTCATGATTACTGTAAGCATACGTGCAACAGATACTTTCCACCTTTGCCAACTCCTCATAAGTCTCAACAAGTGAAACAACATGCCTCTTACAAGAAAGAGACTCTATTGCAGCAAGCCCCTCAGAGAACAAGTCTAATACATACTCGTCTTCTCGACAGAAACCCATGATCATGTCTTTCATGATACTTGAATGTTTTCTTTTCAAGGACAATTCAATGTCAAATTCATCATCATCATCCTCGTCATCATCATCCTCGTCACGTGATTCTTCTGCACTACTTGATTTTTCATATTTTTCATCGACAACATATATTGATGGCTTACATTATGCATTGGTATAGCATTCAATATCGTTGAAATGCTTTTCCTTGCTTACCAGTACACAGGCAATGAAGCCATCCATAGATCTAGTGATAAATATATCTACAGTTTCAAAATTAAGGCAACCAAAGTGTATTTTATATTGTCCGCATGTCTTATTTAATGCATTCTTCAAACATGATATATGATCCATGGTCAAGAACACCACAAGAAGGAATTGCACTGGGGGAGAAGCGATTATCATCAAGCTTTTCAACAAACACTCAAAGTGATCCTCGTTTTGATTTCTACTTCTGCTTGGTCCTTACATTACATCCAAAAAAGCAACCCCTATTGCCATTGGCTCTTGGTACACATTATGTATAAATTCCATTCCCTCCATGTTTGAACCAACTGTGTAGAACCTCCAAGGCTGGGTGGAATTCGGTCCATGACTTGAACCTTCACTTTGTCCCATAATCCACCTCAGATACCCCTTTGTAGCATCAGGCAATGGTGGAGTTTCCTTGCCCTATTGAAGCTCCAATTTTAACCATGAGTCAGAGCAACCACAAATCCGATGATACAAATTTGGAGTAATTTTAAAATGTAATCTGCACTCATCCCAATTTTTTAACATTAAATAAGGCCGTTCTGCCGATATAAACATATAAAGTTCTTCTTCTAGTGCACCATCTCTCTTGATCTACATTGCTCATCCTTCAATATCAAGAATCATGGCATCAGTCTTTGTTTTAGTTATGACTACTCTACCTTCCTTAATGTCATTTTGAATTTGACCAATTTGATCATCACTCAATCCACGCAAGCATCTAAACATTGAGAATGTGGGTTGCCTACGGCATTTTACATCTTGTGAATATTTGCCTGCAATGTAATCCTCAAGCTGGATGGAGATCCAACCATCATAAATGGCATTGCTTGTGATTATCATATGTACATCATTCAATATCAAGAATCATGGCATCAATCTTTGTTTTAGTTATGACTACTCTACCTTCCTTAATGTCATTTTGAATTTGACCAATTTGATCATCACTCAATCCACGCAAGCATCTAAACATTGAGAATGTGGGTTGCCTACAGCATTTTACATCTTGTGAATATTTGCCTGCAATGTAATCCTCAAGCTGGATGGAGATCCAACCATCATAAATGGCGTTGCTTGTGATTATCATATGTACATCATTCGTGGCAAAGCTATTGCCCAATGTTACCTTGCCAGTGTCAATGAAAGCCTACAAAATATATGAATCCATTAGAATGCAATAATTAAGAAAACATTCTTGTAAAAAATGATTCATAATTAAAATATGTACTTACATCCCAATTCTCACGATCTGGATGTCCTTTTGCAAGCCCTTGTTGTGCTTTCTTGGGTTTGTTAAAGAGAATCCATTGTCCCCTCACCTGCTTAAGTATATCAATGTATGGAGATTGTCTCAAGATATTTTGAGACTCCAGATTTGCCATCTTTGATATTTCCACACAAAAGCATGCGGGACAATTCACTACAATCCTCGCCTGATGGGTGCGGTAGTAGTTCTTTCTTTGGGCCATGCTGTTATCATCATTAGATGTGAAAATTTTAGCAGCATATGCTGAATGTTGTCTAGATATTATCTAGTAGTGTCACTTGGTTAAATCCTTTTTATCTACTCTTTCTAGGGGCTACTTTGTTTCAAGATTGAAAGGCATTAAATCCGCTACAGCAGCAGGAGGCCTAGAGTTATAATTGAAGCCTGTAGCAAGCTTCTCCACATGCTCTTTATTCAACCCTCTATATACATAGCTTGGAGGAGCTTTTTGACATCTTGCAATTGGAATTGGAAATGTTGCATGCAACCCAAATGGGTAGTATTTTTCATATTCCACCAAGCCGTATTGTTTCTTTTGCACTTTTTTTCCTATGACCTTTCCACTTGGCTCCAATTCACTACCATTGCTTCTTTCCACCACTGCTAGCATACCCTCTGGAGGTGTTCCTTCCTTTGGTACATCAATTATAGTTAGCTTTCCTTTCTTTGCCCCTTTTCCACTACCACCTGGTGCTTGAACCGTAGTCGACTTTCCTTTCTTTGTTCCTTGCCCACTATCTTCCCCACTCTTGCGCTTCTTTAATGTTGCTAAAACTTTGTGATATAATTCAATGATTGTTGTCACTGTGTTGATTTCATTTCCATCAATTGATTCAACACTTATCCAGCCTCTTGAGTGCATGTTGTCATCTACAAACTTCATACGAGATGCTTCATAATCGCTAGGATCCAAAAGAAATTTCTTATTTTGATTTATAATGATTAACAATCCAATATCTCCATCTTTTCCAACCACATCTTCTGTGATTTGATGTACCGATCCAACACGAGTGTATGCACTTTTATTAGGTAACAAAACAAATAACTGAACTCGTGTCAACTGTGCTCCCTCAATACTGTGTATGTCAAAGTACCAAGGTATTCTAAGTTTTTCTCCAAATCCACTTACAACTGTCTCAACCTTCTTCACATTTGTGTCTTTCCTATAAAAAATCCAAGCAATATACAAACTATCATCTTTATAATCTTTAATGTTATACAAAACACATTATTGATAAACATATCTGAAATAGAATCGAGAATTAACAGCAGACATAGTGGTAGATTTGAGAAAGCACCAGGGTCTAGGGAGATTTGCCTGTGCGGCCAAATCTTATGGGCTTCTTTTAAAGCACCGGAAGGGGAGGTTTGGATGTGTGGCCAAATCTTATGGGCTTCTTTCAAAGCACCAAAGTTTGGGGAGATTTGGCCTTGTGGCCAGATCTTGTGGGCTTCTTTCAAAGCAGTAGGGTTTGGAGAGATTTGGCCGTGCAGCCAATCTTGCTAGCTTCTTTCAAATCATTCAAATCTTTCTAACTTCTTTTAAATCACTTGGGTCTAAGGAGATTTGGCCATGTGGCCAAATCTTGTTAGCTTCTTTCTAATCATGAGGGTCTATGGAGATTTGGCCATGTGGCCAAATCTTTTCAAAGCAGCAGGGTTTGGGGAGAGTTGGCCGTGCAGCCAAATCTTTTCAAAGCACTAAGGTTTGGGGAGATTTGGCTGCGATGCAAAATCTTTCTAGCTTTTTATAAATCATGAGGGTTTAGGGAGATTTGGCTATGCGGCCAAATCTTGCTAGCTTCTTTCTAATTAGGATGGTCTAGGGAGATTTGGCCATGCGGTTAAATCTTTTCAAAGCAATAAGGTTTGGGGAGTTTTAGCTATGCGGCCAAATCTTGCTAGCTTCTTTCTAATCATGAGTGTTTAGGGAGATGTGGCCAAATCTCTTTAAAGCAGCAAGGTTTAGGGAGATTTAGCTGTGGTGCCAAATCTTCCTAGCTTGTTTCAAATCACCAAGGTCTAGGGAGATTTGGCCGTGTGGCCAAATCTTGTATGTTTTGAAAGAAGCTAGGAAGATTTGGCCGCATGGCCAAATCTCCCCATTGAAAATTCAAAATTTAAATCTTAAGATTCAAATTCAAAATTCAAAATCTTAGATTCAAAATTTAAAATTCAAAATTCAAAATTGAAATTCTGAATCTTAGATACAAAATTCAAATTTCAAATTTCAAGATCTAAAAGTCAAATCATATACTAAAGACCTTACTTTCAAATCACACTTCAAGATTCGTACTTTTACAGAACTCTTGCTTTCAAATCGTGGTGTTTCGAAATGGAAAAGATGGAGAACATGCAAGAATCACGTACACTATCGATTTCTTTTGTATTCTTACTTGGATGATTGAGTAGCTATTGTTGTTCGTGAGCTTGTGCTCTTTGGATTTCAAGCAGGCAAGAAATTCTATTCGTTTCCTCGAAAAACCAATTCTCTTGTTGCATGCGGAGGAGTTTTGGGACCAGAGTTCTGGGCCACGGAGCATCACAGGTAGGTAGGAGCAAGGTAGGTTGGAAGAGGCTATGAGGTTTTGGTTCATAGGAAGGCAAGAGCAAGATAGGACAAAAGAGGCTACGGGAGGCAAGAGCATAATAGGGTGGAGGAGATTCCGAGCGGAAGAAGGAAGGGGTGGAGGATTTGATTCGCAAGAAGGGTGTTGAGATATCGAGCTCCACTCTTGATATGCCAGGGTGACCATTGTGCATTTATGTCACCGACTTATTAGCTGCAGATGCGGTTGGTACACCGCCCATGAACAATAGCTGGATGATAGCTATCCTTATGTACTCTAGTTCGTGGCTCAATTAGTATGCCACCTTAGTTAGCTGAGTTTGGTTTGAGACCCACATATAGGGCTCTTCTATTTCTCTGTACTAGAGTTCTTTTGGTTTTCACAACTAAGAAGAGGAAAACTATTTTCAGCCTCCACCTTTGTGTGTATTCCCCCATTGTGTATGTGAGAAAGCTGCAAGTGAGATTCCTTCCTTCTCTCCCACTATCTTCACATGGTATCAGAGTCTGGTTCATGGTAAGGAGCTCAAGAAAGCAAACCAAGTCGCGGTGTCCTAGTAAGAGGACTAGTGTTGCTTTCCTTTTTCGAATTTGGGAGCAAATCTCTGTAGGTCGCACAGCCGGAAAGTGCAAGAGTGCATTGTCTCAGATTGAGACGCCCTTCGTAGTGTGGCGAGAGGGTAATATATGCTACAGGAAGAGACGAAGCCCTTGGTGACTTTATTTTTTTGATTCAAGGCCATTTCGGGGCCTATTTTTGAGGCGAAAGTTCTCCGCAAGCACTGAGAAAAAGGCCCTGCTTTTGCTGTGCGACCACTGCTTTGTAGGTTGGTGAAAAGTTACCATAAAAATTGCATCGTATGCCTGTGCGCAGAGATATTGGGAGTTATAGAATCATCCTTATTGCCTGTTCATGGAAAATCGTCACTTTTCTTAATTTTGCAGATTGGCCCGTGTGAGGTAGAAGCTGTGGTTTTTGCAGTGACAGAATATTTTGCAGTGTTCTATAATGGCATATGATTCTCTTTCATAGATTGTCATTGAAAAGCTTGACAAGAACAACTTCCAAGCATGGAAGTTTAGAATGACGAATTTCCTTATGGGAAAATTAGAGATGTTGTTTTTTATGAGATGAGTAGCTGGTATAAACCAGTAAATGTGATTGATGATGTAGATGCACAAAATGGTAATGCTGCACAGAATTCACAGCAGCAATCACAAAATATTAGTGGACCTATAGTGTCCTCTAGCAGTGGTTCACATACTTCGCCATGGACAGGCAGATTGAGATCAGGAGAATCTCCTCAAAGCAATGGAAATAATGGTATGCAGGTATCACGAAAAGGAAAACAGAAGGTAGATCAGCCCATGTTTGATGTGAATGCAGGTCACTCTTATGTGGATGGTGAATCCAGTGGCTCAGGATAGAGCATTGATGATGAGTTGGGTATTCCTTTAGTTGTTACACCTAGAGTAAGGAAGACCAGGGATGTTTTGAGAGCGCCTGGAAGTGAGCCTACTTTGCGTAGGTCTACCAAGGTATCCTGTGGATAGGCTGAAATATGATGGATTTACAGTGACTCACTATGCCTATATGGTCAAAGTGATACAGGAACCGGAACCCACTTCTTTTGAGCAAGCCATGGCAAAAGAAAAATGGGAGAAAGCCATGGATGAAGAAATGGATGCCTTGGAAGCAAACACTACATGGGAATTGGTGCCTTTGCCTAAGGACAAGAATGCAATTGGCTGTAAGTGGGTTTATAAGGTGAAGCACAATGCAGATGGTTCTATGAACAGATACAAGGCAAGATTAGTTGTCAAGGGGTATGCACAGACATATGGCATTGATTATGAAGAAACATTCAGTCTAGTTGCAAGGATGACAACCGTAAGAGCAGTCATTGCTATGGCTGCATCAAAGGGATGGTCTTTACATCAAATGGATGTAAAGAATGCCTTCTTGCATGGTGATTTGCAAGAAGCTTTTAAAGTAAAAGTATGATTTTAAAGTGTAATAGCATGAATCATGAAAAGCATGTACGATGTTTTTGAAAGTAGGATCTCTAGATTTGAATTTCAAGTTTTGAAACTTGAAACTTGAAATTTGAATTTTGAAATTTCAAATTTGAATTTTAAATTTTAAAATTTGAATTTTGAATTTTAAAATCTGAATTTTCAATTTTTAAATTTAACGTTTGAAGATTTGGCCATGTGGCCAAATCTTCCTACTGATTTGAAAGAAGCTAGCAATATTTGGAAGCACGGCAAAATTTTCCCAAACCCTGGTGCTTTGAAAGATTTGGCCACACGGCCAAATCTCCCAGAACCTAGTGATTTGAAAGAAGCATGCAAGATTTGGTTGCACAGCCAAAACTCCCCATACCCTAGTGCTTTGAAAGAAGCCTACAAGATTTGGCCACATGACCAAATCTCCCCAAGTTTGAAAGAATGCCACAACCAAATCTTCTCAATGCTTTGAAAGAAGTCACCAAGGTCTCGAAGGATTTGGCCATGCATCTAAATCTTGCTAGCTTCTTTGAAAGCACCAAGATCTAAGTAGATTTGGCCATGTGTCTTAGGAGATTTGGCCATGTGGCCAAATCTTGTTGGCTCCTTTCAAAGCACCAAGGTATGGGGAGATTTGACCATGTGGCCAAATCTTGTGGGCTTCTTTGAAAGCACCAGGGTATGTGGAGATTTGGCTTATTTCAAACCACCAGGGTCTAAGTAGAATTGGTTGTGTGGATAAATCTTGATGGTTTCTTGAAAGCACCAGTGTCTCGGGATGTTTGGTTGTGTGGACAATTCTTGCTATCTCCCTTTCAAAGCACCATGGTCTGTGAAGATTTGGCCATGTAGCCAGATTTTGCTGGCTAAAATTCAAAGCACCAAGGTTTAGGAAGATTTGGTCGTGCAATGAAATCTTGTAAAGCATTTTCATCCTAAGTCACACCATCAGATATCAATATTGAACTATAACAAATTCTATGTATGCAGGTGCCACATTGAAAGTGGGGGTTAAAGTCAACTTGCTTGTCAGTGGAAAGATTGTTGCCATTGGGACAATATTCTCTACATCACATGATGAATGTGCCAAGGTGTGCCCTTGGGAGAAAACAATGTATCAGTGGTGATCGATATTTGTATGGATGAAAGTGCACTTCTTCCATTTCCTACAATAGATGCATTCTTAGTCTATGAGGATTTGGGTAGCGTTGTTCATTGGAAAGCACAATCAATGAGTTGTGTGGACAATGTCAATGGAGCTATTGTACCAATGAATGATATAACATCATATACCATTGATGTTGAACCTCTATGTGAATATGATGAGTTTTCCATTTGAGAATCATGGAAGGACAAGAAAGTTTTAATATGGGATGAGCAAAAATCCAAGAGCATTACTGAGGGTGTAGTTTTGTATGTCTACCCATTTGAACCTATAAATTTTGAGATGCTTGAAGAAGGTAATCTAGGTGTGGGAATTGAAAAGTATCATAGTGATGTATTAGGCATTGAACCCCCTCACTTGGTTGCGAGTCTCGATTTAGTCATTGATGCTCTAGGTCGATTAGACACATTTGAGGACGTTTTGGATACCTTTTAGGCACAGGCTGAGGCAGAGATCGGTGGTCATGGCTTGGGTTGGAGAGCCATTCGAGAGTTGTTTGAGCACGAGTCACCTCACAGGCAGGCCTTAGAGGATATGTTTTGGGATGGTCACACTGAGGTGATGCGACCATGATCAGGGCAACCCTTTTATATTTTATGTTGTAGGCACCCCGTCATAGCAGCGCACATTTATCCGAGATATCTCACTGTGAATGGTGGTCGATTGCCTCACAACCATCAGATAGCCAGGTCACTTGCCATGCAGCTATATGCCAAGTTTGTGCTGGGTCATCAAGTAGACTACCTTAGTACCCATCCAAGATCAAGAGCGAGACATGGTAGGATGGGGAAATAAGAGCATCAGACTGTAGGTGTTCGACATCGACGTGAGGCACCAGAGCTGCACACTATCCTTGCATCGGCATTGCTAGTTGTTGGAGGACGGATTAGGGGGGATGTTCATTCAGTGGCATCATCCTTGCACGACATGGTCTCTACCCTATCGAGATCACTTTCGATTCCACCTCCCCCACCTCCCACATCTGCGGAGCCTCCCACATCTACACCACATCCCACATGTGCACCACCTCCCACATCTACACCGCCTCAGCATGAGTTGGATACTCGAGATGCACAGATTGCAAAGTTGGAGGCAGTGTTGGCTGAGTCCAGGGTCGAGGTTAGTTATTTTGATTATTTTAGTTTATTTTTTGTTGCATGTATTGAACTGAAGTTTTTTGGTTCATTCTCACCATGTACACGACATGTTTGCTTGGCAGGCACATCTATTGCGACAGGATATGGATTCTCGTGTACAACAGTTGGAGGTGAATATGGAGTCTCATGTATGACAGTTGGAGGCGAATTTGGAGGAGTAGAGGATTCGGACACGCATAGCCTACCATCGAGCGGAGCACTATATTTTGTAGTTGAAACATATTAGTTGTGATCCATCTCGCCATAGGATCCACCCCAGTGTGCCCTGTACCCTGCCCCTCCTGTAGATGTGCCAACTAGGACACCCATAGACACACCAGTCATAGTCAAGCTTCCTACTGCCACTTGCATCCTTTGCATGAGGATTTTGACATCGTATGGTGGTTTGGACTAGGGTGCGGCCACATCGCACATCTCCATTGCATGACCCGCCGCATGGTGGCATGATCAGTGTGCCCTGTATGCTTTGCTGAGATTGATGTGGCTACATACAGAGGACTAGGCATGGATGATCTGTATCCTGGTCATCGTCAGGCCATTGATACATTTTCCTGCATGGTCTTGATAGAGCACTACAAGGAGGAGGCACAGAGAGCTTGGCTACAGTAGGAGGGTTCTGATACTTTAGTGGTTGTAGCATGTCTTTCGCAACACTTCTCGTATGGTGATTTCATGCTAGGTGATGAGGCGCGAGCAGAGGAGGCACGTCGTATCTCGGGGGGGTCACTCATCATATGTAACCCTATCATGTGAGTTCAACAAAAGGTTATTTTTAATTACAAAATTTTACAAAAATTAATCTACATAAGGGAAATTTAAAAGTAAATTTGGAAAAAAATTACAGATTTGTATAGAAAAAGGGTACTTTTTATTAAGAAATTTTTTATAGATAAGGGATTTTACAACTAGGCCTTGAACGCACGTGATATAGAGGGTTTATACATAGTGACCCCCCTGAGCGTCGTATTGAGTGAGAGACAGAGCTTCAGATATCATTGCAGCAGTGGGTGGAGTAGCAGCTTGGGTGGGGCCGAGACTAGTGTCTTCTACATGTAGAGACGATTACTTGAGCTAGATTTGAGGCACAGATATTTGCAGACGCATGACTTTGGGAGCTGAGGTGCACATACATAGAGGAGGTCAGGGAGGAAGAGATGGAAGTGGTGGCTCATGCAGCATGCCCTCCTCGTCATCAGGATGAGGCTGGCCCATCTGATCCAGGAGATAAGGCTGGCCCATCTGCTCTGGCTTTGCCCGAGGGTACACAGCGGGGATGGTTGGGTAGCGGGTCATACAGGAGCCACGTCAGAGGATGACTAGAGGATCATATGTGGAGTTATCAGATTCTGATTTAGGATGATTGTTCATGCTCCACACATATCTTGTTTAGGGATGCACTTTTGCATGATGATGATGATGATGTACACATTCATTTTGGTACCTTCATGATGTTGTTCTTACTTTTATGATGTATGAGCATTTTGGTACTTTCATGATGTTGTTATTACTTTGTTTATCTCAGTTTACACATCTAATACATGAGGTATTTTGAATTTCAGATTTCTCAATTCACACATCTAATACATGAGGTATTTTAAAAATAATGGTGTGTGAAGTAATTCTAAACATTAAGCATTGAAAAGGTTTTCAAGTATAAGGTCTATCTCTCTCTCTCTCTCTCTCTCTCTCTCTCTCTCTCGATTGCTATGAACTTTATCATTCTGAATATCATATTGAATTTTTATATATCAATGCTTGCAATTATTACACTAATATTGTCACTAATTTTTGTAAATTGTAGATTAAGAAAAAAATGTCAATGTTTAGCATGGAATGGTGCTCAATGGTAGTAACATGTGTCAAACATTAATACTTTATTATGTACAATTGGTCCAAAATCATATAATACGTATATAATTTTTCATAGGTAGTCACTAGTAGGGAGTGCATGCAAAAATGTACGCATTATACCTTCCACGCGGCACATACAAAATTGATTGGCAACCAAATCTTGTATGGATATATGTCCAGGGTAGCCTAAGAGCTGTGCAAAGTTTCATCCCCAACATATAAGTCCACATGCATATTTGGTTAGTACGTGCACCATTTTTCATACGTAGTCACTAGTAGGGAGTGCATACAAAAATGTATGCATTATACCTTCCACGCAGCATATATGAAGTCGATTGGCAACCAAATCTTGCATGGATGTAGGTCTATGGTAGCCTAAGAGCCATGCAAAGTCTCATCCCCAACAAATAAGTCCACATGCGTATTTGGTTAGTACGTGTGCCATTTTTCATACGTAGTCACTAGTAGGGAGTGCATGCAAAAATGTACGCATTATACCTTCCACGCGGCACATAACAAATCAGTTGGAGACCAAATCCTATAGGGATGTAGGCCTAGGGAAGAATAAAGGCCATGCAAAGTTTCATCCCCAACAGATAAGTCCACATGCGTATTTGGTTAGTACATTTGCCATTTTTCATACGTAGTCACTAATAGTGAGTGCGTGTAAAAATGTACACATTATACCTTCCATGCGGCACATACGAAATAATTTGGCAATGAAATCTTGCAAGGCTGTATATCTAGGGTAGCCTAAGGGCCGTGCAGAGTTTCATCCCCAACAAATAAGTCCACATGCGTATTTGGTTAGTACGTTATGCCATTTTTGATACGTAGTCACTAGTAGGGATTGCAAAAATGTATGCATTATACCTTCCACGCGGCACATACAAAATTTATTGGCAACCAAATCTTGCATGGATGTAGGTCTAGGGTAGCCTAAGGTCTGTGCAAAGTTTCATTCCCAATAGATAAGTCCACATGCATATTTGGTTAGTACGTTTGTCATTTTTCATACGTAGTCACTAGTAGGGATTGCAAAAATATACACATTATACCTTCCACGTGGCACATACCGAATCACTTGGAGACCAATCTTGCAAGGATGCATATTTAGGGTAGCCTAAGGGCCGTGCAAAGTTTCATCCCCAACAGATAAGTCCACATGCCTATTTGGTCAGTACCTATGCCAATTTTCATATGTAGTCACTAGTAGGGAGTGATTGCAAAAATGTATGCATTATGCCTTCCATGTGGCACATACGAAATTGATTGGCAACAAAATCTTGCATGGATTTAGGTCTAGGGTAGCGTAAGGGCCGTGCAAAGTTTCATCCCCAACAGATAAGTCCACATACGTATTTAGTTAGTATGAGTGCCATTTTTCATATGTAGTCACTAGTAGGAAGTGCTTGCAGAAATGTATCCATTATACCTTCCATGCGGCATATACCAAATCGGTTGGAGACCAAATCTTGCATGGATGTAGGTCTAAGGTATCCTAAGAGCGATGCAAAGTTTCATCCTCAATAGATAAGTCCACATGCCTATTTGGTCAGTACGTTCTCCAATTTTCATACGTAGTCACTAGTAGTGAGTGCTTGCAAAAATGTATGCATTATACCTTCCACGCGGCACATGCGAAATCATTTGGCCATGAAATCTTGCATGGATGTATATCTAGGGTATCCTAAGGGCCTCCCCAATAGATAAGTCCACATGCATATTTGGTTAGTACGTGCACCATTTTTAATATGTAGTTACTAGTAGTAAGTTCTTGCAAAAATGTACACTTTATACCTTCCATGCGGCACATACGAAATCATTTGGCAATGAAATGTTGCAAGGATGTATATCTAGGGTAGCCTAAGGATTGTGTAGAGTTTCATCCCCAACAGATAAGTCCACATGTGTATTTGGTTAGTACGTGCACAAATTTTCAGTCATATTTTTAAAATGTCCTAAAGCACAAAACACAATTACAACATGACTATCAAAAAATAATTTTTTGTTTTATAGAAACAAAAAATCCCATCAAGAAGACAACGGACATCATGTATAAAATAGAATCTAATACAATGATGTGTATGAACTTGTATAAAACCATTATAGTGAAATATAAAATATGAGTCCATGAAAATTACAATAACTAGTGATACCCAAAAAAAATCTATCTGATCAACTGATGATCCCCAAAACTATGATATGTAATGTGGGGAGGTAGCAAGCTAAGGGTGTCCACTTCCGGACCACTTTCGGGTGAGTGTGACACCCACTTGAGTGAAAATAAAAAGGTTTTGCTTCGGTCTCCAATACCTCGATCGAGGTATAAGCTCCAATGAAAATCACACACGAGCACAACCGAGCCTAGCCAATACCTCGATCGAGATACGTAGCTTTTTCACCGGACCGAGCCTCTACCTCGATGGAGGCTTGCTGGCAAGCCAGCTATACATGCCACATCTACCTCGTTCGAGGTATTGTGGCAATCCAGCTCAACCTCGATCGAGGTCAGGTGGCATGTCCAGCATACCTCGATCGAGGTATGTGCCGTCCGACAGGGCAGCCAACAGGGCGGATGACATACCTCGATCGAGGTATGCTGGACACATGACTTGGCATCCCGCTTCTGCCAACACACCACAATCGAGGTATCGTGGCATGTCAAAACCTCCATCGACGTGGATGTACCGAGATGTATGGGCATGTCACAATACCTCGATCGAGGTATCGTGGCATGGCAATACCTCGATCGAGGTAGATGTACAGAGATGTATGGGCATGTCAAGAATACCTTGATCGAGGTATCGTGGCATGCCAACGAGATGTATGGTTATGTCAAGAATACCTCGATCGAGGTATCGTGGCATGCCAATACCTTGATCGAGGTATATGTGCCGAGATGTATGGGCATGTCAAGAATACCTCGATCGAGGTAGCTAAACCCTAATTTTTCTTATAAAAGGAGAGCGACCCCCCTCATTCCGCATACCTCGATCGAGCTCTGCCTCATCCACCGATTTCGGATTTGCCGGACTTCGACGGAAAAGCGCGAGCGACGTAGAGCCACGAACGGACATCGACGGAGATGGACAGAGCAGGAGCGGGAGAGTCCAGGTAGGGTTTTTTTTTATGTAGCATTTTCTTTTATGTAGCATTTTCTTTTATGTAGAATTTGATTAAATTTTAGTTTAAAAGAAAAATTATAAAATGCATTTTAATGTTTTTCTGAAATTTATGAATTACGGGATTTTTTATTTAAAATGTGAAAATTAAATTTTTTTTTTAAATAGAGCTTTTTTTAGTAAATAAAAAAACGTTCATATTATTAATTATAAAATATTTATAAATTTGAAATGTATTTGTAAATTTTTTTTTTAAATTTTTAAATTACGACATTTATAATTTAAAATGTGAAAATTTTAATTTTAAAAAACGTAATTTAAAATTTTAGTTTATAAGAAAAATTATAAAATGCATTTTAATGTTTTTCTTAAATTTATGAATTACGAGATTTTTTATTTAAAATGTGAAAATTAATTTTTTTTTTAAATAGAGCTTTTTTTAGTAAATAAAAAAAGTTCATATTAATAATTATAAAATATTTATAAATTTGAAATGCATTTGTAAATTTTTTTTTTAATTTTTAAATTACGACATTTATAATTTAAAATGTGAAAATTTTAAATTTAAAAAACGTTTAATGAGGCATTTTTTATTAAAAATGTGAAAATGTTAAATATTTCTGTTTTTTTTATGTAGCATTTTCTTTTTGGTAGAATTTAAAAGAGAAATAATAAAAAATTTTAGGTTAAAAGAGAAATAATAAAAAATTTCTAAATTTGAAATGCAATATAATGTTTTTTTGAAATTTATGAATTACGACATTTTTTATTTAAAATGTGAAAATGAAATTTTATTTTTAAAATAGAGCTTTTTTAGTAAATAAAAAAACGTTCATATTAATAATTATAAAATATTTATAAATTTGAAATGCATTTGTAAATTTTTTTTATATTTTTGACTTAGGACATTTATAATTTAAAATGTGAAAATTTTAAATTTAAAAAACGTTTAATGAGGCATTTTTTATTCAAAATGTGAAGATGTTCTATATTTCTATTTTTTTTATGTAGCATTTTCTTTTTGGTAGAATTTAATTAAATTTTAGTTTATAAGGAAAATTATAAAAAATTTCTAAATTTATAATGCATTTTAATGTTTTTTTGAAATTTATAAATTACAACATTTTTTATTTAAAATGTGAAAATGAGATTTTTTTTGTTAAATAGAGCTATTTTTATTAAATAAAAAAACGTTCATAGGAATAATTATAAAGTATTTATAAATTTGAAATGCATTTGTAAATTTTTAATTATGACATTTATAATTTAAAATGTGAAAATTTTAAATTTAAAAAACGTTTAATGAGGCACAAGACTCGCTCGACTTATCAAATTAATAAGACATTTTGTATAAGACTCGCTCGACTTATCGAATTAATACACAAACATAAACCTACTAGTCAACTATTGGAGTTGGACATTAAAGATTGACTAGTGACATGGTTGGTGACCAAAGCTTGAAGTTGACTAGACACTTTGGGACAAGCAAGTTCTTTAGAAGGAAACTAGGTTTAAGCTTGGGTAATCATCCCTAATATATTGGGAAATTACTAATGATAAATCATCCTTTAACTATTTGGCAATTAGTAAGGATCGATTCTACTAGGAAATATGTTGAAGGCATATGTCCCCTATTAGTCAATAGATTGATTAGACTAAGCATCCATGATAAGGCTATAGCTTGGAAATGCCTAGATAGTGGCGTAGTCCAAATCTTCAATATCCCTTAAGAAGACATGAAATAGTGGCTTAGACCTTAAGAAGACATGGAATAGTTTGCAAATGTCTAATTCTTCTAAGTTATGCATAGACTCTAGCATAACTGAAAAAATAATATTACAAAATTGATAATATTTGGATGGGTCTTCAAGAACTCGAATATTACGGTCTGTGCCTATAAACTGTTTGAGATTCTTATGCTATCACTATGGCATGCTTTAGATCTAGCACTTTGATCATGTTTGTTGTCTAGTTCCATAATTCAAGAAGAAAGAAATACGCCATAGAGAAACTGAAAGTTTAACTAGAATACCTAACATTCATTGCACATGGGACTCTAGTGGATCTATATTCATTCCACATTCATGCTAATATATGCAAGTGTTTTGATCAACTATAGACCTAAGTTCAAATAGAGTCTGTTAATGACTGAATCTCTCCTAATCATCCCTTAATGATCATAGATAAGAGACTTAAGAGAGAGAGAACTCCATAACCTTCAAGAGTCGACATTTGAAGCATCCCATTCCATGTTGTTTGCTACATGGCAGCTCACCATGTGGCACACATACATCCCTTTTTGCACCGTAGGGAAACCTATGACTAATGTTAACAACATTTATCTTGTCTTTTACAAATGACTAAGATGTTTTCCCAAAAAGACTTTGTATCAATAATCACGTGAACCACCTCATAACCAAAATAGTGCGGATGCTACATATCTCCTTTCCCTCATTGGTACTATGTCACACATGGAATGTCAACCACATGCTCAAGGAATTATATGCTAGTTTCATTGTAAGCAAGGATGGTCTCTTTCTTGCTAGTCCAACCATAGGCAACGGTGACGCTTATTACTTGAGCTCAACCAAAATTAACATTAGTTATCGTATGCAACCCTTCCCATTGCATAGGGACATCCAAGGATTTAATTTTCAAAGTTTTTGAATCCTCTTCTAGGGATCTTGTGCCCTTTGTTGCTACGTATGTGGATGATCTCATTCCAAAACTATTTTTACAACTAGAAGTCGAGTGAGTCTTATACAAAATGTCTTGAACCAAGTGATGATCTATAGGAATGGCCACTAGTTGAGGTGGATTGCCCAACCAAAATAGATAATATTGAAAAGGCTTAATTATTTTCTCAAAGTTCTCGCTTTAAAAGGTCTGTAGTGTGAACCCGCTCTCTTTTTTAATGTGTAGTCGACGCGAGGGACCAGAGTTGCACACCATCCCTGCACCGGCATTGCGAGCGGTGGGAGGACAGATTAGGGGGGATGTTCATTCAGTGGCATCATCCTTGCAGCACATGGTCTCGGCCCTATCGAGATCTATTGCGATTCCACCTCCCCCACCTCGATCATCGATGGAGCATCCCACATCTACACCACCTCCCACATCTACGGCGCCTCAGCACGAGTTGGAGGCTCGAGACAGACGGATTGCAGAGTTGGAGGCTATGTTGGCCGAGTCTAGGGACGAGGTTAGTTATTTTGATTATGTTAGTTTATTTTTTTGTAGCGTGTTTTGAACTGAAGTTTTTTGGTTAATTCTCACCATGTACGCGACATGTTTGCATTGCAGGCACATCTATTGCGTCAGGAGATGGAGTCTCGCGTACGATTGTTGCAGACAGATTTGGAGGAGCAGAGGATTCGGACACGCATAGCATACCATCGCGCAAAGCACTATATTTTGCAGTTGAGGCATATTAGTCGTGATCCGTCGCGCCATAGGATCGACCCCAGTGTGGCCCTATACCCTGCTCCTCCTGTAGATGTGCTGACTAGGACACCCATAGATGCAGCAGTCGTAGTGAGGCTTCCTACTGCCACTTGTGTCCTCTGCCACGAGGACTTTGACACCGTAGGGTGGTTTGGACTAGGGTGCGGCCACATCGCACATCTCCACTGCATGACCCGCCACATGGTGGCACGTTCAGTGTGCCCTGTATGCTTTGCCGACATTGATGTGGCGACATACAGAGGACTGGGCATGGATGATCTATATCCTGGTCATCGTCAGGCTGTTGATCCATTCGCCCGTGTAGTCTTGACAGAGCACTACAGGGAGGAGGCACAGAGAGCATTGCTGATGCAGGAGGGTGCGGATACATCGGTGGTTGCATCATGCATTCCACGACGCTTTTTGTACGGTGATTTCATGCCAGGTGACGAGGCACGAGCGGAGGAGGCACGCCGGATTGAGCGAGAGGCAGAGCTGCAGACATCATTGCAGCAGTGGGTGGAGCAGCAGCTAGGGCGGCGGGGCCGAGACCAGCGTCTTTCACATGTAGAGACGATTACTCGCGCTGGATTTGAGGCACGAGTATTCGCAGATGCACGGCTATGGGAGCTGAGACGCACGTACATAGAGGAGGCGAGGGAGGCAGAGATGGCAGCAGTGGCGCGTGCAGCATGCCCTCCTCTTCATCAGGATGAGGCTGGCCCATCTCATGCAGGTGATGAGGCTGGCCCATCTGAGCCGGCATTGCCTGAGGGCACACAGCGGGGACGGTTGGGCAGCGAGTCATACAGGAGCCACATCAGCGTTCCACTAGAGGATCATATGTAGAGTTATCAGATTCAGATTCAGATTGATTGTTTAGGCTTCACACGTTTCTTGTATAGGGATGCACTTTTGCAGCATGATGATGATGATGTACAGATTCATTTTGGTACTTTCATGATATTGTTCCCACTTTTATGATGTATGAGCATTTTCGTACTTTCATGATGTTCTTCACACTTTGTTTATCTCAGTTTATCTCAGTTTATAGTTTGTTTAATACATAAGGTATTTAAAAAAGAATGCCATATGAAGTAATTGTAAACATTAAACATTAATTGCAAACATTAAACATTAAACATATCAAAATTCATCTTTTTTTGGATGAAAATTTTATTTTGCTGATAAAAGTTTTTCATTTTTTAAACAAAAATTTTATTCTATTCATGTTTGTCAATAAAGTGTGTTTCAAAATCCAAATTTTCATCAATTTTTCAAAAAGACAACTATTGTCATATTCATGCTTCCAAATCTAGCCTTCCGATCTTAATATCAAAATATGTTGAAATTCAACCATTTGATAAACTAATTTGTATAAAAAGAAAATTACTTTTTTTAGACAATGCCATAGCCCAATGTAAAATTGTTTCATCAAATGAAATTAGATATTAAAGTAACATCAATTTTACCAACTTTCAATTTATGCTATTTACAAAAAGTATTCTAGAAATGTATATTGGTACAAAACTTATCCATGACTCCGAGGGCAATGTTGTTACCTATGTGTAAATCAATTGATAAAAAATTCTTTCAACACCAATGAACTTGAGGGAATGTGTGATCTAGAGATACTTAAACAACATGACAAAAGGAAAAAATTCGAGAAATCACCAATGTGTGGACATGCTTAGTTTGTAGGGTGTAGAAATTCTTTTATATGGATTTGATATGGGCACTTGCATAGAAAACGATTGGTATTTCAAAGAAAAAGCTCTAGCAACTCTCTTAGTTGAATGAAGCAGTTTCTTCTCCTTTGCAATTTGTCATGTTTTTTAAATTAAAGGAGAGAATACTTTTTGCAAATGGTAATACTAGACATTTTTAGGTTCTGCAATAAAATATAAGTAATATTTTATGCATTCTTTTTTCACAATTCTAGTTTTTTAATATTATTGACATGAAGCGTATATTTTGTCCCTACAATTTTTTAAAAATATAAATTTTTTGGGGATTTTTTTCAAAAATGGAGTTAGACTTGTCCTTTGCATGATTTTGCTGTTATTTATTATGACTCAGTGTTTAATTTGTCTCTTATTGTTAACAATACTTGTGCTAATTGGTGATCAAAGAAAACAAGACCTAATTATTTGTCATATTCGAACCACAATCACATGTGCCTTCCAAATCACAATCGCATATGCCTTCCAAGTTTCTAAGGACTATTTCAATTTCCTTAATATGACATTTGCCAATGCACCAATCTAATTATTATGCATGTATAAAAGATAATGAACATAAAGAAGAGAAATCAACACAATTGGCAATTAATGCATGTATACGGGAATATAAGGAAGGTGTGGCATGATAGCCCACCATTTTATTTCACTATTTTCTTTTGCATTTAGTGGTTTATGTACAAGAGAAAGGATTGGCGGTTGGTATAAGGAAAAGTGTTGGTATTTGGTTTATGTAAAAAGAAAGGGTTGTTGTGGCTATGCACCAAAAAAATATACACATATTAACAATCCCACTTCTCCCTTTTAAACTCTACTCATGTATGGGAGTACAAGGAAGGTGTGACATGTTAGGCCACAATTTAATTTTACTATTTTCTTTTGACTTTGGTGGTACACTAACGTGTAGTCGTGCTAGTAGGGATTGCTTCTACATCGCGCAAACCAAATTAGTTGGAGACCAAATCTTGCGTGGATGTACATCTAGGGTAGCCTAAGAGGCGTGTGAAGTTTTGTCCCCAACAGGGTTTAGGATTTAGGGTCCAGGGTTTAGGGTTTAGGGTTTAGGGTTTAGTCGTGCTAGTAGGGATTGCTTCTACGTGGCACAAACCAAATCAGTTGGAGACCAAATCTTGCGTGGATGTACATTTAGGGTAGCCTAAGAGGCGTGTGAAGTTTCGTCCCCAACAGGGTTTAGGATTTAGGGTCCAGGGTTTAGGGTTTAGGGTTTAGGGTTTAGCCGTGCTAGTAGGGATTGCTTCTACGTGGCGCAAACCAAATCAGTTGGAGACCAAATCTTGCGTGGATGTACGTCTAGGGTAGCCTAAGAGGCGTGTGAAGTTTTGTCCCCAACAGTGTTTAGGATTTAGGGTCCAGGGTTTAGGGTTTAGCCGTGCTAGTAGGGATTGCTTCTACGTGGCGCAAACCAAATCAGTTGGAGACCAAATCTTGCATCGATGTACGTCTAGGGTAGCCTAAGAGGCGTGCGAAGTTTCGTCCCCAACAGGGTTTAGGATTTAGGGTCCAGGGTTTAGGGTTTAGGGTTTAGGGTTTAGCCGTGCTAGTAGGGATTGCTTCTAATGGCGCAAACAAAATCAGTTGGAGACCAAATCTTGCGTGGATGTACGTCTAGGGTAGCCTAAGAGGCGTGTGAAGTTTCGTGCCCAACAGGGTTTAGGATTTAGGGTCCAGGGTTTAGGGTTTAGGGTTTAGTCGTGCTAGTAGAAATTGTAAAAATGTATGCATTTGTCCTTCCACGTGGCGCATACCAAATCAGTTGGAGACCAAATCTTGCGTGGATGTACGTCTAGGGTAGCCTAAGAGGCGTGTGAAGTTTCGTGCCCAACAGGGTTAATTGTATTATTTATTTCTCAATCCGCTATTGAATAATATTTGTTATCAAGTAAAATGTGTGTGTCATAAAAGGTAAAAGTTATTCGTTATAATTTTAGATGACTTCTTCACACTGTGTACTATGAGTATTGATGCACTTAAGACTTTTGATTAATATTTCACACTTAGACAATACATAAATAGTGACAGTAATATTAATGTTGTGAATGGTAGTATTGAATCTTTGGCAACAATAAGATACTTTGCAGTAACTGAATGGTTAACCATTGTGTAATTTTACTCCACATATGCATTTTGTGCTACCATTTCTTGGTAAGAATGGCAGTTAAAAAATGTTTGCCATTAATTCTTCACAAGAAATGGCAGTCAAGAGATAGTTGCCATTTTGTGCTACCATTTCTTCTTAGAAAATGGCAGTAAAGAAGTGCTTGCCATTTCTTTGAATGAAGTGGCAATCAAGAAATGGCTACCATTTCTTACAAGAAATGGCAATTAAGAATTTACTGCCATTTCTTATGAAGGAATGGAGGTCAAGAATTTGTTGCCATTTCCTCATAAGAAATGGCAATCGAGAATTTTCTGCCATTTCTTCATAAGAAAGGGTAGTCAAGAATTGGCTGCCTTTTGTTGTTGCCAATCATTGCTAAGAAATGGCAGACAACAAAAGGTTGCCATTTCTTCCAAAGAAATGGTAGTTCAAGAACTAGTTGCCATTTCTAACTACCATTTTTGCAAAAAATATGGCAATTTGAGAAGTTGCTACCATTTCATACATAAGAAATGGCAAAATTGGAAATTGTGTGCCATTTGCTATTGCCATTTCTACCTAGTTTTGTAGTAGTGCATGTTGAAGATGCAACTATTTTTATTATGCCCACGACTACATAGATATGGCACCACAACCTTGGTGGTAGATTGCTTGTGCATTGATCCTCCCTCTTAGAACAGGGCATTCATTTGTTGTATGATTGGCCATGCAATGTGGGCACCATATATTTCCTCACCATGGATAAGTCTAAGGGGGCAGCGGCTGAGGCATGTGAAGCTTTTGTTCCATGGCATGCATCATATCTTCTCTTAGCTTCATGGTCATGGACTCTAGGCAATCTTCATTAAATGTTTCTATAGTGGACTTGGATTTTCCCTTTTTAGAGTCTTATCTTGTGCACTGTCTCTTACATCATCACTGCAGGTGTCAAAGTCAGTCATGCCATCCTCGATGTCAATGGTTGCTGCATGAGCAGCACATAATGTTTTGTAACAGCTAATCTTTTTCACGTCTTTGCGGATTTTCTTCCTTAGGCCTGCAATGAACTAGGCCGTGAGGTACTTATCATCCGGGCGTGGGTCACATTTGGCAATTAAGCATTTTATCTTGCCCAGGTACATGGGTACTACTTGTTGTCGACCTTGTTTGAACTTGCTTAGTTGGAGAGCAGAATAATCTTGTAGTCTCTCCATTTGAAAGCCCCTCTTGAATTCAGTTTGTAGCAAGTCCCATGTGGCTCTTTCTTCCACTAGGAGTCTAGGTACCCTTTTGAGGCTTCTTCGATCTTCCTTGGGCCTGCAATGAACTAGGCTGTGTGGTACTTATCATCGGGCCATGGGTCACATTTGGCAATTAAGCATTTCATCTTGCCCAGGTACATGTGTACAACTTCTTGCCGACCTTGTTTGAACTTGCTTAGTTGGAGAGCGAGATCATCTTGTAGTCTCTCCATTTGAAAGCGCCTCTTGAATTCAGTTTGCAACAAGTCCCATGTGGCTCTTTCTTCCACAAGGATGTCTAGGTACCATTCTGAGGCTTCATCAGTTAAGGCCATGGGGAACCATGCGACCTTGGTTTCATTGGTTTGATCTCCTCCAGCTCAGCGGGCAGCATCAAAAAATGCTGGAGGAATCGGGTTGGATTGACCCTACTATTGTATTTGGGAAGTTCAAGTTTTCCTGGGGGATGCTTGCCTTGATTGGTATTGTTGTTGTGGCCAAAACTGTTGTGATGGTTAAAGAAAATGTTCCCATCTACTCTGAGTACAAGGTCAGCATCATCGTGAAGGTGCTCTGCCATGTCGTGTCGTGGAGGAGTAAAAGGAATTGGCTTAATTTCAAGTGGGGAAATTTGGGGCAGAGGGTTGTCGAAGGCATTGGCTAGAGCGTAGTTGCATGCATATTTGGTGAGAGGTGTAGTGGGTGTCTCTTTCACAAGTGCAAGTGGTGATGTAGGTGTGTTAGGAGGGTTAGAGATGTGTTAGTGTTGTAGGGACCGTTGTGTTAATAATGTTCCTTGGATTTTCCCACGTGAGTAGGAAAATGTGCCGGTGCATATGGATCATCAATCAGAGGTCACAGAGGATATTTATGAGCGAATTAGTGCAAAAAGGGGCCCACATGGGGGTGAAAATTAGCAAGTGATAGGGATGCCAAAATGGTACAAAATGGGCTAGAAAAATATCCCGTAGTGTGGTGTTTCTATGTATGAAACAACAGTTCAAGATGTGTTTAATTTGGTTGCCAAACGAGTGATTTACAAAGGGTTAAATGTGGGTTACAATGAGGCCTTTTTTTTCAGGGGGGGGGGGGGGATGGGGAGGGGGGGTCCTTTGGCCAAAGCTACAATGTGAATGGCCCTAAAGTTTAACTAGGAGTTTGTTAGAGTAAATGTTGGTTAGTGTAACTAAGGAGGGGATGTAGCTATTGGTTCGAGTAAAATCTAGTTAGTTTAAGTTAGTTACCCTAACTAGATAGTCAGTTTGACTAACATGTAGACCAACTAACCTAGCCTACTTACCCCCACAGTTAACATTCTAGCTAAATTAAGGGTAGCTAACATAATTGTAGTGAATTGAACCTAGGTTAGTCTAACCTACTAACAATTAAACTAAACTAACTAACTGCAAGGTAGTTAAACCTAATCTAACCAACTAACCTAACTACAATAAACTTAACCTATCCAAGGTCTCTAACCTAACTAGGGTTAGTTTTAGGATTACTTTAGGGTTTTTTGTTTTTTTTGGGAACTTGGATGGGGTGGGGTGGCGGTGCCGTCGGGAGGGTGGGGGTGGGGGGGTGAGAGGGAGAGGGGGGGAGGGGGAGGTGGAGGGGAGGGGGTGTGGAGGTGGAGGGGGGGTGGAGGAGGCATGGGGCATTGAAAGGGAGAGGGGGGGGGGGGAGAAGGAAGAGGAGGGGGGGTTGTGGTGGAAACTTAACGGATGGAAAACTTTAATGGAAATTCAAAGGGTGGAGGAAATGATCACCTACAACGCTCTCCCAAGTCTTTCTCAATGTAATAGGATTGCTGAGGGCAAATGGAGAGTGGGTGGATGGCTAGGTTATCATTGCAAGAAGGGCTCAAAATAACTCACCAATGAGGATAGGAATAGGGTGGTGGTCAATGGAGAGGGAGGAGGGTCTTGTGTAGCGCTCGAAATGGGGAAGAGAATGGAGGCTAGATGTGGAAGAAGAACGATGAGGGGGTGGAGTGCATTTTTATAGGAATGGGTTTAGGGTTAGGGTCAAACCATAAACTCTTCCCGGGCCATAACCTTTCATGGTTAGCTTAGATCGCTCTTTTGTAAAAAGGTGAAATGTTTGAAATTGTGAGCTCTATGCAATGGTGTCCATTACCTAGCCTAATTTGTTGGTTAAGTGGCTTATTTTTAAGAAATAAAGAAAATTTCTTAAGGTAGCAACCCAAGGTTGATGCTTGGGGTTGATATGTTTGGCTAGAGTTGGAAAAAAATTTACTCTCCTTACCCTTGAGTACTATGTTCGTGAAAGTTTGTGGTAGTTTGCTTTTTACTCATACTTGCATATATGTTTACTTGTTACTTGAGACACTAGTGTCCCCATCAATGGCACCAACATATGATGCTCTGACAAGAACTATTGTGGGATGCTGCTACCCTAGAATAGCATTTGTAGGAGGTTGTTGCTGCTATTCCTTGAAGGGGCATGATAACATAAGGACAAAAAATCTTCCTTGAGGGGGTATGACTATATATGGACAAAAAAATCTTCCTTGAGGGGGCATGATTAAAGAGCTAATGTGTTGTGCACATTGGAAACAATAGAGGTTTGAATAGAAGCTTCCTCCAGTGTAGATTGTGCCTGGATTTCTCACATGATAGGGTGTTTATTAACTAGATTTTAGATTTCATGTCTCTCTTCTGCAACAGTACCCTTAGTCCTGTCCTTGAAAACTTTGACAATCGCAATAGAGATTTCTAGCTTTTCTTTGTCTTTAAGATCCCACACTACACCATCACACTTCATACGCTTCTCCTCCCATTGTTTCTTCTTCTTATCTCTCTCATACTGCCTAATGATGGCAAGATCGTACGGGTCCTATGAGTTCGTATCCATCTCTTCTAATGGATACCTTCTACAATCTTCAATCACTAACTACAAACATACAAATGCTGTAATTAGTCAGGAAAATAACCAAGATATCAAGAATAACTTTACTCAAATAGTGGTTATAGGTCTTTACCTCAATTGGACATGTTTTCTCTGTTGCAATGACATCAACCCGATGTAATAACAATGCACGGTTCTCCATTGAAAGCTATAAAAAGGGAGAAAGTGGGAGAACAGGTAGAGGATTTTGGGGGAAGGGAAGGAGTGTCTATCAGTGGCAGAATGGTTCTTGAGAGAGATATTCAGCTAGACATAATGGGTATGGAAACCACTCAATGAGAACTACAAATATACCTTGACTTTTGGGTATGTAATTTTGACACTCTTCCCAACAGTGAGACAAATAGATTTTCGACCCTCATCCATCATTCATTGTTTACTTTGTGCCATGGGATGCTTCCAAAAGGGGAGGAGGGAACATTTGATGCTTTTGAAAACTAGTATTACTAGGCCTCTACCTTGGGCCTCATCAATCGTTCACTCGATATCATTCTTGGAAGTAGTCATGCAATCATTTTGTGCCCAATTTGTTTCAACTCCTAGGAAAAAGTTTCGTGGAATTGGGAGGGGCCAACATTTCTTTTTAGGTCTTACATTCATGTAGAGGAGGAGGAGGAGGATTGGAGGAGTTGCTTCGCAAGTAGAGGGGATCATGGAGACCTTTGTGTGTGTAAGAGAGAGAGAGAGAGAGAGAGAGAGCGAGGGAGAGCGAGAGAGAGAGAGAGAGAGAGAGAGAGAGAGAGAGAGAGAGAAAGGTCATGTCATTTTTCCACGTTCTTGTAATTGTAGTCCAATATTTTAAACTTTGAAAGGGAGGCAAGAAATACGCTTGAATTTCAAACAGAAGATAGATAACAAGCATTGCTAGTTAGCACTATCCTAGAAACCAATTTCGGTGCACGTTAACATGCTCCCACCCTCTCAAAGTGCTAGCCTAGGTTACTAGCCGGTATCTTTAGCACATTTGGCTCTTTGTGTGAGCCTTTGATGGCCTCAATGCCCACCTCTTCTTGGTTGACCATTTGCCCATTCATCCAATTAGACAGATCTCTCCAAAGGATGGGATTCCCTTTTGGTGGTAGGGTGGCTATGGGCATCTTGATCTCTGTCGATAGGAACATGAGGAGCCCACCCACACCTTGTGGTTGACCAATTGGTTCTATACCCTCGGATTGAGGTTCTACAAACCATAAAAACATGATGGTCCATCTTCTACAACTTGAGGCCAGGTCGGGTCTTCCTCAAACACCTTGTGTCATAGTAGGGACTTTGCCAATGAAGTGTTATTTGCAATGATCTCATCCACCTTATCAAGTGTGGGAAGGGGCTTTGCAACTCCCCTTGGACCTTGATGATTGGGTTGGACAATGTCCACATTATTAAGAGTCTTGATCCATTGCCCAAATATCTCTTGACAATCTTGAACTTACCTCTGTAAGCACTGCTTTTCCAAGGCCGGGTCAGGGTATTCATTTGGGCTCACTGGGCTTACATCCCATCTTTATAGCTATTCTTTCCTTGTCTTGCCCCTTCTTTGGACCACATTGTGGTGGGTTCCGTCATTAATCGGTCGGTTCCTAATGATGTTGAAGTGGAAACCATTGTAGTCTCTCATTCAAACCACTTTGGATAATGACTCAATTTGAACCCTTCCCTACTTTAACTACATTTGTGTGCCCCTTGCCCTTAGACTAAATTGCATCTGTCCTTTCCCTATTGGCTTGCTTATGGAGCTCCTTACTCATGGATGGCCCGAGCCATCATGTGATCACATTCAATGACACCGAGGATACTTGGCCCCTTTCAATACTCAGCAAGTTGATGCTGGCCTTTGGGTCAAGAGACAATATAAGGGTTCTTTTCATAGGAAGATATTTATTAAGATGACCTACCCCACAAATGGAACATAATGGTGCATTTGAATTGGTTGTGGTCAGCCCAGGTGCGGGTTGATATTCCTCCCTGTATGGGCAATCCCTAAGTAAGTCAGTCCCTTGACATTTATAATAGGCTATGGCCTGGTTATTAGTTGCTTTTTATGGACACTTACTTGTGTGGTGCTACCCTTGGCATGGATAACATTGAACTATAGGTCTACGATTCATTGTGTTCATATCTATAGCTTGCTATAATATAGGAGCTGTTTGATACAC
This sequence comes from Dipteris shenzhenensis, assembly GCF_047967505.1. Lineage (NCBI taxonomy): Eukaryota > Viridiplantae > Streptophyta > Polypodiopsida > Gleicheniales > Dipteridaceae > Dipteris > Dipteris shenzhenensis. The sequence continues at coordinate 40,940,961 of NC_141628.1, read as the reverse complement.
CAAAATGTATTTCTCATCTTTATCACATAATGATTGATCTAGCTAGTTTGATACATAGTAATCTCATAGGGAGTTGGCTCAAATGCCGATAAGGCATAGTCAAGGTCCTGCCACTCACTTGGTGGCTCCTTAATGATTACCTAGTTTATTGCAGTAATCAATGTTGGTGGGGGTTGTGGACCTAAAACTGGTGGAAGCAATGGAAAGTTTCGAGGAAATGGCAGGTTGTGGACCTAGAACTGGTGGAGGCAATGGCATGTTTTGACCCCATAGTGGCGCTTGGTTGGCCTGAGGGGCTCCTTGTAAGGCTAATTGTCCTTGAGTATATTTAATGAATGCCGCCAACAATTACAAGAAATTTCTAGTTTGTGGAAGAATGAATAACACAAATTTAAATCAAAATGACAATATCTAAAGTACACTGACAAATATATAACATTACTTATATATATTTTAGTGTGAATATATATATATATATATATATCCATATATATGCCATCATCAAGCATATGCTAGCATATATATGTGGATCAACAAATATACAAAGTATATATATACAAATGATTGAAAGTAAGTCTATATAATAGAGTGCTAATAATAAGGAAAAAGGAAACAAATTACAAGAAAATTTTTAAGAGGCAAAAAAAGGCAAAATTTGTTATATATATATATACCTATCTAGAACTTAGAGAAGACAAGAAGGGTAAAGTGGTCTCCACTATTTCGCAAGCATAGCGGAGGCAAGCCGCTAAGTACCAGCATGATAATCAAGCAGCTGTCAGTAAAGGAGGCAACAGTCCACACGTTCATAGCTAGCTAAGGAAAGTGTAGCTGGCTGAAATGCAAAGTAGTTGGCATTTGTAAAACTAAAAGTGGGCAGTCGAGCATGTACAACACATAACAAGGAGTGAAACAACTGGAAAGAGAGGAGAAGTGGAATCACTACGGAGAGGTCTATTATGGAGACACCATGCACGATGACCAAAACTATGGGTATAAGAGGAAACCAATGACGAATTCGTGTAGTTGCCACGATGGGAGAAGGGATAAGGGAGACATGACAGGAGGCAAAGTACAGTAGCCAAGCTCCAAACAATGTCACCAGATGATGCCATATGCTCAGAAGAGCTGCGAATTAAAATGCGCCCTTTGAAATAAAGTTTGTGACTCCAAAGAGAGGAGGTGGTGAGTATGTAAGGAAGTAGGGATTGTGTTGTTCATAGGAGCACACAGAGAGAAGGAAGCATTGACAAGTCCTTGGCTACAAAGACGGACTTGGTAGCAAAGTTGGAGCACCTGTGTTATACACGGAGAGCAACAGAACCCATAAGCTCAGGTATATAAGGGTGCCGACCAATGCAAGAAGGAGGAAGCAAAAAAGATCTCACACAGAGAAGCAACCAAGGCGAGCTGTTAAGTCTCAGACTGAGTTAACACCAATAAGGAGGCCAGAACCCACTGTCTCGAAGCTCCGAGAAAGAAGGTACTCAACAAGGAGAAGGGTAAGAGGACAAATAATGGAGGAGAAGGCGGTAGCCGAGAAAGGTTGATTAGGAGTAAAGTAGTTGCACGATAAAGAATGCCAAAAGAACTTGCTAAAACATCTTGCTCGAAGCAAAAAACCACGAACAGGAAGGGAGGAGCTTGTAAGTCCACACAAGTAGAGTAAGGTGTGTGAAGGTCATAAGGAAGGAGCAGAGTAAGAGTTGTGAAGGTGGTAAACAAGAGAGTGACGAGCTTTGCAAGACAAAGGGAGGCTATGGTGAAGAGGAGCCGAAGGGTCCTAATAGAGCGAGGCTAGAATTGTAACGTGCACCAAGACGCAAAACATGCAAGAAGAACGTGCATGGGAGGGAATCAGTTATTTGGTAGTACAAGATTAACAAATCATCATTTCTTAGTATATCACCATTTATTAAAAGATTGTGTTCTCAACAATACAATGTGCAATTATGCATAGGTTTAATAAAGCTCAAGGGCAGTTTAAGTAATTAATACATAATAAATGATTATGAAAGCGTAGTTTGTGTTAGTCATATTTGTCAAAACTAGTGGGGGGGATTTGAACATTCAGTATATATAGAACTAAACACCAAGGTGAAGTGGGAAAACAAGGGGGAACTTGGAGGTAAGGGTATAGCCAAGGTTGCTAAGTTGGTTAGGTTAATATAAGAGGGGTAGGGTATGGGTTTAATACTTTAAAAGGCGGGTGGGAGTAAAGGATAAACTACCTAGGTATAGAGTAAGACAAGGGACTTAAGCTAGCTAGGGAGATATTTAGGTAGGAGAATTAGTTACACAGGGGACAAAAGAGCGTAGGACAATTAGTCAAAATTGGTTTGGCTAAAAGAGGGTACTAGTGAGTGGGGGGAATTAAGTTAACTCCTAAAGTAAAGATAAAATTAAAGCTTTCAAACTATCAAGACTAAGGGACAATGGGGGCATTAAGCACTTAAAAGACACCTAGTGCTCATAAGGTTAAAGGCCAATACGAAGTAGCAAAGCAAAAAAATATTGGAAGGGGGGAATTTTTTTAATTAAAACCTTGTATGGTGGGGAAGCAAGTAAATGGGAAAATGAAAGTGTGTGTGTGTGTGTGTGTGAGAGAGAGAGAGAGAGAGAGAGAGAGAGAGAGAGAGAGAGAGCTACATTATTTAATCCAAAATTAATGTGTTTGTATGTGTTTGTGTGTGTGTGTGCGTGTGTGTGCAAAAATGAGAAAATTATTAAGGAAAATTAATGTGTGTGTGTGTGTGTGTTTGTACACAAAGTGTGTACAAAAGAAAGCAATATGGAGGGTTTGGAATTTCCCAACCCTCCATATCGCTTTCTTTTGTACACTCTCTCCCTCTGCCTTTCCCTCCCCCCCTGCCCCTCTCTCTCTCTCTCTCTCTCTCTCTCTCTCTCTCTCTCTCTCTCTCTCTCTCTCTCTCTATGTGTGTGTGTGTGTGTGTGTGTTCAGAGAGTGTGTACAAAAGAAAGCGATATGGACGGTTGGAAATTTCCCAACCCGAAAGGAAAATGTGGCCGATGCCATGTGTCACCACGGGAAGGGTCGGGTACGGGGGGTCTCAATCCCCCATCTCATAGCCACTCAAGCCTCTCCCATGTTGATCAAAAAGAGCTGACTAGGATGTGAGAAGGGGCTATCACCTTCAATATATACTAAGTAGCATAGGAGTCAACATTGCATATGGGATTTCTCCCCCTTTATCAATCTTCCACATGTCAACTGCGCATCAAGGGGCTCCAGTACCACCAGGGGGGCTAGGACCACATAGGCCCATATTTCCTACACCCCCCATGGGCCGAACACCACGAGTTGGCCAAATCTTGCTGACCACCCACACAGGGTGTAGGTCAACCTCAAAATCTGATCACCCACACATAAGGTCCGGTCAGACACACACATGGCAATCATCCACACAAGCCACGGTTGCCCAATCAAATGCCGACGAGTTTCACAAACCATTGATGCTAACATAGGCCATCAATTCCAATGCCAACTACCATCTATGAAATTTATGCCGCAGCAACTGCCCATCAAAGTAAACATGTCATTCACAATCATAGCACATACGAGAGCGCTACTTTCCCATGCATGCGCAGTCGGATCCACAGAGCATATAGAGCACATAGTACATAGAGTGTGCACTGCCATAGACACAGAGATACCATGCATAGTTTCCATGTGTCCATCATATAGACTGCATGCTTCATCGCCTGCTTTGATACCATGTAGGAAAACATGGTCGACGCCACCTATCACCATCAGAAGCATCGAGTGGGGGCTCCCAATCCCCCATCCATAGCCACCAAAGCCTCTCCCACATTTACCAAAAATATCCGGCTAGGATGTGAGAGAGGGGCTATCACCTTCAATATATACCAAGTATCACAGGATTTCTCCCCCTTTATCAATCTTCCACATGTCAACCGCGCATCAAGAGGCTGCAATACCCCTTCAATACATTCTTTATTTCCAAGGTACCACCGAGGGGTTTAGGACCACATAGGCCCATATTTCCTACAAACCCTCCATATCGCTTTCTTTTGTACTCGCTCTCCCTCTCCCTCTCCCTCTCCCTCTCCCTCTTCCTCTCCCTCTATCTCTCCCCCTCCCTCTCCCTCCCCCTCCCCCTCCCCCTCCCCCTCCCCCTCTCCCTCCACGTCTAACTCTCTCTTTCCTTCATGATTGTCTTATATTGAAAGGAACCTATACACAAGAACGTGAGAGAGAGAGACAGAGAGTAGCATGACACACACACACACAGACACACATAGAGAGTGAGAGAGACACACAGAGAGAGAGAGAGAGAGAGAGAGAGAGAGAGAGAGAGAGAGAGAGAGAGAGACCTTTCTCTTCCATTGTGTCATGGAAACTTGTGGTGGCTGGCATAAAACCTCGATAGCGGTAGTGGCGTGATGGATGTGACTCTCTCCAAGAAACAAACCAAGAAAGATGAGGACCGTTGGGGAGGATATGATGACCTTTGGCACTACTTTCAAGACGTATTTATATCACACGTGCGATTATTAATCACAAGTTAATAGATGCAAAAACCGAGGAGCAGGTACTATTTATATCGAATGACTCCCTGATTAGCATAAACAACTATATAACTCGTGAAATCCACCTCACGATATTCGTTCATGCAAGGAGCTCCATCTCACAGTATCCGTTCGTCGCCTATGTTGCTCCGTCCATCATTCACAATTTTTATTTGCTTCCAAGTTCTCTCTCTCTCACTCTCTCGCTTCTCTCTCTCTCTCTCTCCCCCCCCTCTCTCTCTCTCTCTCTTCAAATGGGAGCAGGTAATCGAGAGGAAGGAGGGAACAAGAGGAGGACAAGGAGGTGGAGGAGAAGAAGAAGAGCAAGAAGAGGGAGGCAAGGGGGAGGTGAAGGCGGTAAGAGAGAGGCCACTACTACACACGAGCCTTATTTTGATGCTTAAGTGCCGACGTTTAGTGCACGCAGGGTGCTAATCATCGGTAAGCACAACAGGTTTAGAAAAGTGTCACTATATAGTGACTCTAGGCCCGACTCCTCTCGGACCTAGCACTGCGACTACCCCTCAGGGAACTCCTTTAGTAGCAGCCCATGGCTTTGTTGGGAGTCTCGACAAGTTTGTCACACAGATGGGTGATGTGGAGATAGCAAGATTCTTCTCTCTGCTATCCCAGAGGGCCTGAGCTCTTCCCTCTCCTACATCAACGGGTGTTCATACTCAACAGCCATCCCCTCTAGCCCCTTCGACTAAGGGGTCATCACCTGGGCATACCCATTGTAAGGGAAGGAAGAGTAGGAAGGGTCGAGGCTGCTGTGTTGACTCGGGAGGTGTAGACAAGTTAGCACACTCACATCACTACAGGTCTCCACTTGGTCATGAGACCCAGTACCAATTAGGTCCCTTGGCCTCTCCCACTCCCTCTATTACTCCTCGCTCTGTAAGTGCTTGCAGTAACACCCCTCGCTCTAGCTTTTCCCATGACTCCTTTCCTAGGACCTATCCTATGAAATCACTAGGGCTAGAGAGTTAATAGAAAATAAAAAGGGCTCAGGAGTGATGGCCACCATGAGGCGATTGATTAGCCAACACTCGAGAGCGGCATAGCTATTGACTGGCAGTACCAGGATGGCAAAAAGAAGCAGGCAATCATCAATGAATTGAAAAGATAATACCCTAACCCCCCAACTTGGGAGTTCAATGAGGATTACATGCAAGAGCACATGGGTGGGGTCTTGAAACATCGTAGGTCAACCTTGCATACTTCCATCATGAAGGGGAAGGCTAAAACTAGCTGGGCAGACAAAGCTGACTAGAAGTTCTTCAAGAAGCAATACAGGGACCATCCCGAAAAGTTCGAGAGTCAAAGGAGGGCTGCAAGGAGATGGCTGGGCTCCATAGGTACTTCACACTTTGGTGCAGGTGGACGGTTGGTATTCGAGGCAACAATGGTAAGTCTACTTCTTCTCATTTAATTTATTGTTCTATTTGTTTTATTACATATTGCATGCACTTTCTCTAACTCTCATAAATTGGGCCCAAAGCAAGCTGCGATGGGTCATCACTTTCCCACAGACAAAGACACAAGATGCATGTTCCACATAGGAACAAAGTCGTGGTTTATTGAGATGGAGGCCATGGGAGCGACGGATAGTTTCACTCTTAGAGTGCAAGCTCAAACGTCCCGTCAGGAGAGGTGAGCATTGATGGTAAGGTATTTGGCTTACATGGCTTTGACGAGGGCTTGGGATCAGGCGTAGCTCATGAGGGCCAAGGATCAGCCCAATGCAACCACGACGAGGATGATGATTCGGATGAGTAGCAGCAATAGTAGTATTAGTAGTAGCTTATATATACTTCGGCATGTATATGCTTCTATATGTCGGCTCGTTTAAGCAATTTTGTATCACCCTTTTGGAAAGGGTAATTTTGCAACAAAAAATGTTGTATATGCTTCTGCGCTCGGCTCGTTTGAGCGATTTTGTATCACCCCTATCATAAGGGAAATTTTGTAACAAACAACATTCTTTTGTAATTACTACAAAAAACACATTAGTGGGACAAAACATGGCTTGCTGTGGCCCTGTTTAGCCCCACTAATGTTTTCTTTAAGTTTGTGTTAAGCATCGCTATATAGCGATGCTTACTAGTGTCGCTATATAGCGACGTTTACTAGAGTCGCTATATAGCAATGCTTATGTAGCGACCGTTCTTTTCTAACACTAATAGCAATGTAAATATCGATTTTTGCACCCGTTAAAGAAAAACTTTTTAGTGTAAAAAAGGTCGGTATTTCCATCAGAAAACAGCCCGTGCCTTGCTGTGGGCACAGCTAGGAGTGGAGAAATAGCGGAGAGCAATCTGCAAGAGAGCTATCTAGAGGAGCTTGAAAAGTAAGGGAGGCAAGAGGAAGCTATTTTGGGCAATGCTTGTAATATCCACACTAGCAAGAACAGGAAATATGGAGAAGGAGCTACAAGCTTTGTACAAGTAGGAGCTCACAAGGGACTCACTCTGCTCCATATTGCTTTCTTTTGTACAATCACACAAACACACACATACACACACACACACACACACACACACACAGAACTTAGAGAGAGAGAGAGAGAGAGAGAGAGAACTAAGAGACAAATAGATAGAGAGAGGGGGAGAAGTGAGAGAGAGACAAAGAGAGAAGGAGCTAGAGAGACAACACAAATATATATATATATATATATATATATAGAGAGAGAGAGAGAGAGAGAGAGAGAAAGAGAGACAGATAGACAGAGAGAGGGCAAAAGAGAGAGAGACACAGAGAGACATGAGAGAGAGAACTGAGAGAGAGAGAGAGAGAGAGAGGGAGGGAGGGAGGGAGCGAGGGAGAGAGAGAGAGAGAGA